>NW_026585644.1:18417419-18494314 GCF_907164565.1 Psammomys obesus
GAAGGAAGGAAGGAAGGAAGGAAGGAAGGAAGGAAGGAAGGAAGGAAGGAAGGAAGGAAGGATCTCTACCTAACCCTATAGAGCTGTGGTCTCTGAGGCAAACCACCTGGACTCTTTAAAAGTACTTTAGTTTTTCAGCTTTCCAGAAGTACTTTATAGTGAAAGGTGCTGGTACCCATTAGGGAATGCTTTTCTCTCCACAAGACTACTTCCTGGTTTTGAGTCAGACATAAAGGTGGGGGCAGGGGGGTTCTAGGTGTCCAAGGCTGGAACTCTGAGAGCTGTTGTGAAACTTCTTGTTTGATTGTTTTCATTAAGGTTTTGTTTACAAAGAAACACTGCTCCTTGTAAAAATGATACAGATGCAAACTAAATAAGTCTTAGCACCCTTCCCTTCCTTGTTCTCTGGTTCCATATGAGGCAGTCAACACCAAATCTGGTTACCGTGCACTGTCCCCATCCTCTGTCAGTACACCATGGCCCTTTAGAAATGTGGCAGGGCAGGAAATGGTTTCACAAATTGTTTATTATAACATCCTCATTCACAGAACATCCCACAGACCCTCATCTTGTGGGAATGCTCTTCCGGTTGACACTAAGGAAAAACTGAAAGTAGGACAGAGAATGACTTTGATAGAATTGGATCATTTTACCAACTCCACAAGAAATCCATACAGATCTTATTGAGCTACCATATCACACAATCCACTCATTCTCAATAACATTTGGGAGAATTTACAAATCTTCTTCACGCCATGAATAGCTTCTCCCAAGGGCGCACTCAGAACAGGCCTCCTGCTGAGAGCCATTCTCCACCTGGGCATTCTCAGGGTATCCATGCAACAGGAATAGAAGATGGAACAACTCAAAGGCATCCATGCTATTCATGAAAAGGCTGGCACAGGATGCCACTTCCATCTTTGCAATCCTGACAGGAGAAGTCCCCAGTTACCAATGAGTCCTGGTTAATAAATACATTTGAATCTTCTGATTAATAAATACAGTATTTGCTAAGAAAATGAGAAAGCAGATAACAACATAAGATGATCGTTTGTATCTGGTCATTGGTCAGATCCTCTGCATTCTACCACATTTGTCCCAGGCACATTTTGTGCAGTCTTTAACATAATCCATGTAAAAGTACTACACATTTTTTCACTTTTTTTTCTTTTTTTTTTATTAATTACATTTTATTCACTTTGTATCCCCCATAAGCCCCTTCCTCCTCTCCTCCTGATCCCACCCTCCCTCCCCCTTCTCCACGCATGCCCCTCCCCAAGTCCACTGATAGGGAAGGTCCCCCTTTCCTTCCTTCTGATCTTAGTCTATCAGATCACATAAGGAGTGGCTGCATTGTCATTTTCTGTGGCCTGGTAAGGCTACTCCCCCCTCAAGGGGAGGTGATCAAAGGGCAGGCCAATCAGATTATGTCAGAGGCAGTCCCTCTTCCCATTACTATGTAACCCACTTGGACACTAAACTGCCATGGGCTACATCTGTGCAGGGGTTCTAGGTTATCTCCATGCATGGTACTTGGTTGGGGTATGAGTCTCTGGGAAGACCCCTGTGTTCAAATTTCTGGTTCCGTTGTTCTCCTTGTGGTGTTCCTGTCCTCTCCAGATCTTACTATTTCCCACTTCTTACATAAGATTCCATGCACTCTGCCTAATAGTTGGCCATAAGTCTCAGCATCTGCTTTGATAGTCTGCAGGGCAGAGCCTTTCAGAGGCCCTCTGTGGCAGGTTTCTAGCTTGTTTCCTATTTTCTTCTTCTTCTGATGTCCTTCCTCTTTGCCTTTTGGGATAGGGATTGAGCATTTTAGTTAGGGTCCTCTCTCTTGATTAGTTTCTTTAGATGTACAGATTTTAGTAGGTTTATCCTATATTAATTACATGTCTCTATGAGTGAGTATATACCGTGTGTGTGTCTTTCTGCTTCTGGGACAGCTCACTTAGGATGATCCTTTCCAGGTCCCACCACTTACCTGCAAATTTCAAGATTTCCTGATTTTTCGTTGTTGAGTAATATCCCATTGTGCAGATATACCACAATTTCTGCATCCATTCTTCAGTTGAGGGGCATCTGGGCTGTTTCCAGCTTCTGGCTATTACAAATAAAGCTGCTACAAACATGGTTGAGCAAATGTCCTTATTGTGTACTTGAGCCTCTTTTGGATATAAGCCTCTTTTGGATATAGGAGTATTATGGCTGGATCTTGAGGAAGCACTATTCCTAGTTGTCTGAGAAAGTGCCAGATTGAGTTCCAGAGTGGTTGTACAAGTTTGCATTCCCACCAGCAGTGGAGGAGGGTTCCCCTTTCCCCACAGCCTCTCCAGCATGTGTTGTCACTCGAGTTTTTCATCTTGGCCATTCTGATGGGTGTAAGGTGAAATCTCAGGGTTGTTTTGATTTGCATTTCCCTGATGGCTAATGAGGATGAGCATTTCTTTAAGTGTTTCTCTGCCATTTGATATTCCTCTACAGAGAGTTCTCTGTTTCGCTCTGTTCCCCATTTTTTAATTGGATTACTTGGTTTGCTGCTTTTCAGCTTTTTTAGTTCTTTATATATACTGGATATTAGCCCTCTGTCAGATAAAGGGTTGGTGAAGATTCTTTTCCCAATCTCTAGGCAGTCGTTTTGTTTTGATGACGGTGTCCTTTGCTTTTCAGAAGCTTTTAAGTTTCATGAGGTCCCATTTATTGATTGTTTTTTGTTTTTTAATTATCCCCTTTGACTGAGGTTTTCAGTCTGCATGAGCAGGAATACAAAACCTTGGTTCTATGAACTTTGATTGAAAGGCAGGTGTTCCTTCACTATCCGACCAGTGTCTGTACACTTCTCTCCTACCAGTTCAAGACAGGTCCTTTGCATCTGAGAGTGAGCAGGACAGAGCACAAGAGTGGCCAGAAACAGACAGCACACACCTGAGGACCATTCCAGATCTGGGGTCTTTGGCTTAAATAATTTTCAATGGCTTGGACTCCCTCGATACCCACAACACTGCTGGCATGCTCCTACCTTCCTCCTGCCCCCAGCACATACCTAAAGAGAAATCCACCTGCTACCAAAGTCATCTTGAACTCTCATTGTTTGAGGGCACAGTCCATCACAGTGGGGAAGACATGGCTGCAGGAACCTGAGACTGCTCGCTGCATGTCAGCAGACCAGGAAGCGCAGCAGGATGGGAAGAGAGGCTCAGCTGTAGACAGACCTCAAGGCCTGCCTCCTAGAGAGCCACTTCCGCCAGGCAGGCTCCATTGCCCAGAAGCTCCATAACCTGCCAAAACAGTAGCAGCAGGGAACCAAGCTAAGCATAAGAGCCCTTGGTGACATTTTACACCCAAAACATAACACCACCCAGTGGAAAGTAGGCCAGGGTCTGTGTTATCCACGTAAGGGAGACTTTTCCCGTCCACACAGTCCACCTTCCTTTATTGCCCATTTGTTTCTGTCATCTGGATCCAGTCAATTTTTCATGGTTAAAATGAGATGTTTTAAGCACAAAGTTCTTCTAAAGTCAAACTATACTATGAACTTTTTAATGACTTCTATATTTATCACACCTGGTTTTTCTAATTACTTAATGATTCTAAAATTAATATGTATCATGAAAGGCTGTTTTATCTTCCTAGGGGAGAAGATAAAAACTATAGAAGAAAATGTGTCAGCGTGGATATGAACAAAGGGAAATAGGCCACATGGAAGAACTCACAAGGTCTATTACAGCCTGTTCTTATAAAAACACCTCATTCTGTTTCTCCAGGCTGGTGTTAGGGTTTCTTGATTTAAAGAAGAGAGCAAAGTATATATCTAGCACAGCAAAAAGAGATTCTCTGTCGACATTCTTCTACTGGGAACCATGGGTTTGTAGATACAGGCAGCCAGAGCTATGAATATGTTGACATCAATTTATCTTGGCTGGATGTGTGCAGCTTTTTAGAGATAAATAAATAAGAATAAGCATGGCTGTTACCTTTGAAATCAAGAATGGGGCATATAAAATTATCCCAGTAAAAATCACAACAGTATGCCAGCATAAGGCTATGGATGCATGGTATAGTCTGATGAATAAGAAAAGGAAAGAAAACAGGAAGATAAGAGACAAAGAGCAGGGAAGAGAAAGGACTAAGGTCTAGAAATTTAAAAAACAGAGATGCAAGCAAGGCAGGGAGATAAAGCATGGTAAACTCACCAAAAAGAAAAAGAAAAGTGAAAGAAAAAGAAAAGGAGGCCTCTGAAAAGGTACCATTTGAGCTGAGACGTGAATCCCCAGGAAAAACATTCTAGGCTGAGGGTATAAGAAGTTCAGTGTCCCTGCAGCAGGAGTGAGCATGGCCTCCTCGGGAAGAAAAAAGCATCAGGGATTAGAGTCAGGGAGCCTGCATGTTGGAGAGCACGGAGCTGGAGAGGGAAGCTACTACACGCAACACACATCACATATTCATTTCAGGGCACAGGAGAGATGCTGAGTTTTTGTTGTTGCAATGCAAACCCACTAAAAATTCTTAGTAAAAGAACATTACACTTTGACATGCACATTTTAAAAGGTCACTGTGGATCTTTCTTCAGAAAGCTTGGAGAGCAAGACTAGATGTAGGAAGACTACGTGAATTCAAGAGACACTGAGAGTAAACCAGGAAAGATCTGCCGTGGCATGGCCCAGGGTAGCGACGTTGGAAACTCTGAGTATGCTAAGCTGTACAGACACATTGGAAGTAGAGCTAATAAGAGCTGGGGCTATAGCTGATGTGGTGGATTAGGAAAACCATGAATCCTGGGCCTCTCGATGACAACACCAGATAGATGATGGAGCCAGTGAGTGCATGAGTGAGGTGGAGAAAACATTTCAGAGGAATGGGAGTGAGGTTCCATTTACTCTGAAAAGAAAGACAGATTTGCAAATGTGAAACTTCTTGGCGATCAGGAGAGCTCTCCGTTAGCCCATGATGCAGAGGCACAATGAGGTCTCTAAACACGAACTAGCAGTTTTCAGAGATAACTGACCTTCAGACAGGAGGCACTCTGCAAAAGCTTCGCCAGCCAGTTACACACTGAGAACACAGCCCTGCTGTTTGGTCTAGGCTGTTTCTACCACACTTTACAAAAAAAAAAAAAAAAAAAAAATGAGGAACAGAGCACAACTTGGTCCTAAGAATAACCTGCAGCAAATGTTTCTGAATCTGCATAATTGTCATCCTTGTGATTTGGCCTGCCAGGAAGTCCATCACCCCTCCTGTGAGCTCAGAAACAAAGGAGTATCGATGAAAGTCATATCGGACTCTGCAATAGCCCAAAACTACACAAACACTATCCTATGTCTTACCTAAGTCATCCAATTATTGCTTACTTTCCCTATCTTTGAATCATTTTACACCTGTAAGTTTTAGAAAATTGAATTTTTAAAATCACCTGACATATGTCCATAGAAATGCAAATTATGTTTGGAGTGACAGTCTGCTGCTTTTGAGCAGTTCACAACTATTTGTAAGTTCCCTGTAATAATTCTTTCTCTCTCTCTCTCTCTCTCTCTCTCTCTCTCTCTATATATATATATATATATATATATATATATATATATATATATATATATTTCTGTGTGTGTTTGGATGATATGTATGTATGGTGTGTATGTGTATGGGGGTGGTGTTGGATTCTTTTCTAAAGTGGTTGCAACCAATATTGGTTCTCTTTATTGGTTCTTTGATTAATGAGCTGAACTAAGGCTTCATTTTTATTTATAAGCATTCATTTGTATTTATATGAGTCTTGACTTTAACCTTTCCAAAAACTTTTTAATATTAAAATTCAAACAATTTTTAAAATATTCCTTTAAATTTTGAATCATTTGGGAAATGAATGACTTCAATCCCAGAAACCAACTTTGGAATCTTAAAGATGTGAGTCAACTTGCCAGCAAATGAAGACTGAAAGAATTGGGCCTTGAATGGTCTTCAGACAGAACAAGGCTAATGTGGCATGCAAATTGCAAATCTCAATCTATGGGCTTCGAATTTCCCAGAACTGCATGCCAAAGACAGTTTGCCACCTCCTCCCCTGGCTACAGTCACGGCCACACAGTTTGTCAGGGAAGATACATACATTCATCTCAAACATCCCTTCTTCATTCAGGGATGATCCCCTGGAGGAGACCTCGCAGACCCAGTGAATATTTTGTATTGAACATAAGCAAACAGCTTCACCCCACCCCATGGTATGAAAAAGAGCTTCACAGATTCATAAAAGAAGTGAGGGAAAGACAGACACAGACATTGAAAATGAAGGCCCATCTGAAGGACCAGAAGCCCAGCCCCAAGGCCTGTAAGGAAAAACCCTATGGGTTCCAAAAAGGAAGTCACCAGAAAGTCAGTGAGAGCCAGGTGTCAATGGGGCTCAATCCAAAGCCTAAATCCCACTGTGGCAGCTCTCACACACCGCTGGGTTGGGCTGCAATAGACATAGTTTATCCAGGTACTTCCTCTGAAAGTGGCCATAGTACTGAGCCCTGTTCCAGGTAAAACTCAAGACGCTGACCTGTCGGACCTGAGAGAACCATACCTTTGAGTGGTCACCATGGGCCATCATCTCCACTCTGCAGGATGGGAACCATGGGACCTCAGCCACCAGTACATGGGCCACATGTTGGCAGGACCATCTTCCTCCAAGAGTGAACCCAGCAGGAAGAAAGCACTGGAGCCTTGAACTGCTTTCCTCTTCTGGCTGACTCTTGACATGAACCTTTATGCTGAATGACCAACTTGCCTCCACAAGCGTGCGTTCATATCGTGGAAGACCTTCAAGAGAGTGCTTTGCAAGGGCACGTGTGATGGGAATACATTTATTAGAAAGATAAAAGTAATATTACCACATTTTTATCTCAAGTGGCTGAACCGGCTACACTAGTTTTTCTCTAATCAAATTTTGTATTACATTCTCACTGTACCTCAGGCAAGAAAAGTCAGAAAACCAGAAATAGAAGCCACGATTAAATATTCCAATCACCTTCCAGCTGCTTTAGCTATAGCTTTGCCCTTCCTGAAGGACAGAGGAGATGAGGGGGGTTAGAAATTACTGTGGAGCACTGGTAAGCAGGGAAGATTTGATCCAGGAACAGGATCCTGTCAGGTCAGAATCCCTAGTCTCTGAAACTCCCAAGAGCCTGACATTCTGGAAAGCAATGAAGGTCCCCAGTGTCCACAGAGCTACTGAGGACCAAACAGTCAGGGCATGAGGAAGCCTTTGCAGTTTCTGTAAAGAAAGGTAGAAAGGAAACCGCATCAAGCCAGCTCTTCAGATAGGTGAGGGGTGAACTCAGGCGGAACCCCTAAAATAGACCTGGGTGGCTCCTGTGACAGCTTTCACTTCCACAAGACCTGGAGTTGCACTTCCAGGTGGGCCTGGTGGTTATTGGAAGGGGCCACGGTGGTGGGCTTTGCCTCAAGCGTCTCCAGCCACTCTGGTGCCACCTGCAACCGCAGTCAGGTCAGTGGGGGAAGTTCCAGTGCAGGGCACAACAGAGTGAAACTGACTTGAGGCAACGGGTTCTTGCTAACGCCATCACCTGCACCACACAGACTCAGGGGTAGAGCTCCTTTTGTTCTCTCAGGAGCCTCCTAACTGCCAGCTGGCCTCCATCTCCACACAACAGAGAGAGTCAAGGAGTCACCAATTCACTCAAGAGGCTCACACTTGTTTTTTTTGTTTTTGTTTTTACTTCTTTACTTTCAAAGAACTTAGGGGCTGGTGAGATGGGCAGTTGTCAAGCCTAATGGCCTGAGTTCCAGCCCTCAAGAATCACACGATAGAAGAAACGTACAAACTTCCACAAATTGTTTTTTCACCTCCACATATACACTATGGCCTATATGTACCAGCACACAAACATACACACACACATATGCACACACAAATAAATAAATATAATTTTAATTAAAAAAAGAACTTTGGCTTTTTGGCACATCCTTATAATTCCAGCACTTGGAAATGAAAGCTGAGACCTGAGGATTGTGATTTCAAGATCAGTCTGGACTCTTCTGGAAGATCCTGTCTCAGAAACAAAAAGACTTTAGGTTTTTTGAGGTCTATAGAAAGAAAAGTAAGCTAGCCACACAGCAATGGCAACGCCTCATATACTGTTATTTAAATTTCCCTTGGGTCTTTGTCTAGAGTAAAAGAAAGTCATGCTATTTTTAGATATTTTTCTGCCCTAAATCCATCCAAATGAATACTCTGTTAAGATGCAGAATGAACGAATACTTGATGGTGAGGAAAACCCTTAACAGGTTTATCAGGAGAGATAAACAGGAAAAGATGCAAGAGAAAAAAAAAAAAAGGTCTTGGGGAACAGCAAGAGGGCAGAATGAAAGAATTGCTTCCCCTACACAGACTGTGATTTTCTGCCCTCATCTAGGGAAGGGAAGCCACCACTGGACAAGAAGTAGGGTCTTCAAAAGGCTTGTAATTCAATCCCTTTCCACCCTCACAGCCAAGGATGCACAGCCAAACCTTTCTACATTCACAGAATGGGATCTGAGACACAATCTTCTACAGGAATAGATAGTTTCACTTACATAGTCACCAAGATTAGAGGAAATAGGGCTTGGGTGCTGCTCAGTCAGTGCTCAACTATCGCGCATGAGTTCCTGGGTTCGATGCCACACCAACTGAAACAGGTGTGGTGGCATATGCCTGTGACTCAGGAAGCAGAGGACTGAAGTTCAAGGTCATCCTTGGCTATAAAGAGAGGTCAAGGGCAGCCTGGGATGCCAGAAACCCTGTGTCGAAAAAGTAAATTAAAACAAGTGTGGCTGTGATGCAAAACAAGGGCTTCCGGTACTTGACAAGGAGAGCTGGGGTGTTGATCCCTTCCCCCACCTCATTCAGCTAGGTGGCTAATGACCTTGGAGGAGAGCCGGTGGGGGCTGATTTAACTTACCGACCATCTTACAGGTAGTACAAACAAAGCTGAGATGAAAATTCCTCTTCAAAACAACCATTCAGAAGAATTACAGCATCGTGGCCGTAGGTAGCCAGAAAGGATTCTGAAGTCAGAAGGCAATCGATAGGATGGTGGCTCTGAAGGGAGAGACCTCAGTTCCCTTGCCTGTGAAGGTTAGGAGGCACAGGCCTGTGTCACAGCTAGCACTATGGAGTCTTGAGGGAAGAGACAGGAGGAACCTTCAGTCTCAAGGGAACAAAGGCAATCCCTCGCTCATACAGGTGAAGGGGGTGGAGGTGTTAAATCCCATTCCCGTGACCTAGCCTACCTTCCATGAGTTAGGATGGGCATGGACCCTGGGTAGGAGTTCAAATTCAAGGTTGCCTTGGGTCTGTGCAATGGTGGGGGTGGTGGACAGGTCTTTCTTGCCTCTATAAGGGGAAGGGACAGTTCAGCTGTTCTTCCAGAGAGGGAGACTGAGAGGAGTGTAGCCTGATTTCTCAGAGAGACAGCAGCCGAAAGACCTGCGATCTAACAGAGATCAATCGTGACTCTCATTACAAGGTAACCCTCCTAGGGATTTACACACACACACACACACACACACACACACACACACACCCACAAGCTCCAGAGAAGCAAAATTAAGCGGAAGCTGGCAAGGAAGGGAGTCATCATTGCAACTCAACTCCTCTACCTGACTCAGTTGGCTCACAGTCCCAGACTGGGGCTGTCAGGATTAGCCTGAGGGCAGTCTCAGGGGTGCCCTGGACCTGGATTCATGGGAGACAGACAGATGCATCACTGCTCATGGCACCATAGCCACAAAACAGTATCTGTCAGGAATACTGTATGTGTCCTAGTATCTGATGCTTAGACACCTGCTAAAGAGGTCAGCTTCGTCAGCCTCCCCTTCACACGTGAGAAGGCCTCAGAGCAGCTCAGATTTAAAGCAACGGAGACAGCAGTACTCAGGATCATGGGAGTAGGTGCAGCCTGGAGGGGGTAATCATGTAAAACCATGCCTGTTGGTACGGTTCCTCTTCTTCTTAACCTGGCTTTACATTTGTGCTTTCATGGCCCAGGATATAATTGCTTCTGGAGCAAGGACACGTAAGTAGGCTATAAGATGTATTTTGGGGAAAAAAAAATAGATTAAGTTTTTAAATAGGGAAAACAACACTCTTCTGATTTGAAGGGAAAAAAATAGAAGAAATAAAGTTCTCTACAAAGTAGGTCTGGCACAGGGAGTCCAGTGCTGGTTGACTTTAGTATTGACTTTGCAGCCATACTGAAATGGGGCATGTTAGGCACTGAAGAGGGCAGTGACACATTATTGGTGTGTACAGGTGTCCTCTTTTGTAATGCACTCTCCTAGGGTGAGACTACACAGAGAAGGGCTGCGGAGCAGACATGGTTCTAAGTTCAAGGCTGAGGCTTGTCACAGGCAAGGAGGACATTCTGCCCCGGGGCCTCAGTTTCCTTATATGTAAAATCCTGATCAAAGTCACTTTTTACAGGGCTGTGAAAATGCTGTAAGTTGCACCTCTCATGGCATGGATGCTATTCCTAACTGAAACACATTAACTCTCTCAATCCACAGACATCATTGTGGGTATGCTCTATCATAGATTGCATTTGACAGACCTGAGGTCCCCCACTACCTCCTCCTGAGGGGAAGAATACCACCCATCGACTCACATGGTGGCTTAGATTTTCTTCTTGATTAGAATCTTGTGACAATAAGAGTGCCCCTCACCTTCCTCTCAGTCTCTACTACCCATCAGCAGCCTGTAGTTGAGGCCCAGTAAGGATGTGTTGATTTAGCAAACACAGATATTTGAAATCCAGAAGAACCCCAGGGAAGGGCCCTCACAAACTGATCATTCTTCTACAAGAAATCTACACTTGCAAATCAGAATCTCTTGTTCAGTTGGTTCATGACCTAAGTGTGGAAATGCCATGTAAATGATCCCTTTGAAAAAGCCTTGTGTCTGTGCTCTGGTGACAGCCTCAAGGCCATGGTGAGTCTGTGTGATTGATGATCTTGTTCTTCTCAGATGACAGAACCCCAGGGGCAGCTTTTCTCTGAAGGACCAACAGATAACTCAGGAGTCCCTCAGAAACTGTGGATAGAAGCTACTTCGAGAAGCAATGGTCCCTCCGGAAGTGAGTACCTTAATTGCCAAGCAAAGGCTTGTAAACACCTGTCCTCTCCAGACCTTCCTTCCTTCACACCCTTCCTCCCTCCCTTTTTCCACACCTCCTTTCCCCATCTACAGAATCCTACAAAACACTCTGCAGGATTCAATTACAGAAGCCTTCGCACTGGCCTCATGCTGAAGCCAAAGCTGCAAAGACACAGCCAGAGGTCACTGCTAGTTCATATACCCAAAGGTCAGGCTTCTTCATGCTGCTCTGGAAAAGGAGGAAGAGGAGGCAGCCACTCATAGGCTCAGGAGCCTGATGTAGCTGCCAAAACCCAGACACCCCCCAGTCCTATCCTAGGGCAAACAGCTTCTCCAGGAAAAGAGTGCATCTTTGCCATCTTCTTGGACCACACACTATCACTTCCATCAGATTCCACTGGAGTTCATTTAGGGTAAAAACGGGCCATTAAACACATGTCCCTCCACAACTGTGCAAAAGAACAGGAAATTGAAATGACCTGTGCTCTGGCACAGAGGAGCGCTGAGCCAAAGGAGCCTCAAATTTTAAGACCCCCGCTCATCCCCAGATGCCACTTAGGTTGGCGTTATGGCGTTAATGTTCAGTGGGTGTATGCTGTGCTAGTCTGCACAGGGTTTTTATCGTCTGCCTTCCTCATTCTGTCCTGCTGTAATGAAACGGAGTTACAGCATCTCTGTGACAGTATTTAGTTCTCAACTGTGGAATTTGTTTGCTGAACTCAGCACTCCAGCAGCAAGAACTCCAGTAGCACGGGGCGTCCGAGATAAACAGTTCTGCTAGCCTGTGGCATCAGATAAGGTTTATTTTGCAAACTTTGCCAACCCCCAGAAGAGATTATGCTTGGGGAGATACGGTGCCACTGTTAACGATGTTCATTTAGATATTTTTTTTAACACCAAAGGGGCATCACATCATCTTCATAAATATTTAACAGAAGTTCATTGAGAAGCAGAAGCCCTAAAGCTGGAGGCAGCCGACAGACTGTGCCCACTGGAGATGTGGATGGTGAATCCCAGGGAGAGGGGATCCTCTCTCCTGGTGGCATACTTTCATACATTTGCAGAAACACGGCAAGTTAGCTCACCCGGAATCAGAGTTTGGTTTTTAATTGTAACTACATCTTTGGTTGCAACTGATTCTTTCAGACCCCAAATCAGCGATCGTTCCGATAACTGGACATCATTTCTACAGAATAGACACGCCTTTACGGGTGATTGTTTATACTAACAACAAAACCGGGACCACACTCCTGCAATGGCCACAGGCCCGTGTCCTCCTCACAGGCGAATCCGGTTATGGAAGGCCTCCCACTAAGCCCCGCCTTTTAGGGCTCCACCCCCTCCCAGCAGCACCAAGCCTTTGTCATGGCAGCCCTTGGGGGGGGGGGGGGAGGAACGATTGCAGATCCAGAATGTAGCAGATGCTGGGATTTTGACATGGGTATTTCCTGCCAGGTCTTATTAAAGCCGGGTAAAAGAAAGTCACCTAAAAAAAAAAAAAAGTCTTCAACATGTAAGTTAATTTCATGTTGAGCAGTGCCTTCACATTTTGAAGAAAATGAGATTATTGAATAGGAAGTGAGAGAGAAAATCAGTATCAAACCTGAATGAAGAAAAAAAAAAAACACTTTCAAAAAATACAGTCACAAGGGAGTGGAGTCACTCTGACTCAATTGTTTGCCAAGTTCAGGACTATGGAAGTCCCCAGCGAAGCCACAGGGGATCCATTGGTCCATGTGCTTTCTTCTCCGAAGGACCAGTCAGCCGCACCCCTGCGCTCTGCTAACCAACATCACCCAGGTGAGTTGGTGATGCCACCACACACAGTGGAAAACACGGTCTTCTGACTTTTATGACGTGCACTACTACTGTGACCTCATCAGCCTAACCAGAAGTCCCAGCAGAGAGGAGAAAAGAGGCAATGCTTGGCTCTCAACATGACTTCAAATGGCGATGACAAGGGGGAGATGTGAGTTTCATATTCAACATTTTCTCCCTGTCCTGAAAACCCAAACATGAACCTGAGAGGACTAGAAAGTAAAACTCACAGCGACCAGGATGTGAAACTCACCACCCAGGCAGGCTCACCTGTCACCTTGTTAAATGAAACGACAAAAAGTCCAACAGCTTAAAAATTTTTCAAGGTTTCTAAGGCAGGATCTCTGAGATTCTCAAATGGCAATGCTCACGCAGTAACAGAAGGCACAGTTTAAACGAGGGACTTCATGATCTTTGGTGCATTTGGGGTTATTTGGAGAGCATTAAAATTTCCATCGCAGCTGTAGTCTTCAGCCCTGGTGGCATTGGGGAAAACACTTGTCAAAGCCATACCTAGAGCCAAAACTGCCTGCATAAAAACAAATTTTTTCCTCTATTGTTAAGTGAAAATTCCATGAGAGAGAAAAAAAATTCTTGCATTGTGTCCAGCAGAAATACATCTTTCCACTGAAAATATTGCCCTAATGAGCTCGCCTGCCGTGTTTACATTGAAAATGAGTAACAAAGACATTCAGGCATACTCTTTCATGCTCTCTCTCACTCTCTTTCTCATTCTCTTTTACAAACTCATCTTCCATCTTTTATTAAGAGTGGGAGTAAGCTGGAGGGATATCAGTGCTGACAGATGCCACCCCCCCCCCCCTTTGGATGACGGGGAGCCCTTCAGAGAGCACCCAACATCTGTACCACCACAGCCTTCTCCTCTGTGATATGTAGCTCTTTAATGCATGGCTAAGGCGGCTCTGCCTCCGAACTGTGGCACAGGCTTCTGGCTTCTCATATTCACAGAATCTGGCCCAACTGGCTGAAATAAGTCTTTGCTAATTTATCTGCTGGTTCAGGTCTCAGCTGCAGTTCTCAGCTTTGATCATAGCCAAAGCCCATATCATCCTAACATCATGTGTGATCCTGAGGGTCTGGATCAGGGGAGGCTGGGAAGACCAAGAAGCATCATGAAGGGGACAAGGAGTGTGGTTGGGCCACCTGCTCCCCTCATTAGCATGAGATGAAATGGCACAGCTGATTGGCCCAGGGAGAAGTGGGGGTGTGATGGCAACAGGAAGAGGAGGCTAGAGGTGTTCCCATGGGGACTCAAATTGCATCCCACCTGCTGCCTCTCATTAGCCTTGTTTATGTACCAGGCGCTGGACTTGGCATTCAGAGACAGAGCCCAGCCCCTAAGGACTTGGAGTCCAGTGGGAGACAGACACAGAGAGATAGCTATTTCTTATAATGCCCATCAGACTGATGACATTATCTAATGGGGAGGAGAAAAAGAAGCATAGGAGCACAGAGACAGGTTGCAAAGTGGTTCCTTTAGAAATGTACCTTGCAAGGAAAAGTTAGAGGACAATAAATAAATAAATAAATAAATAAATAAATAAATAAATAAATAGGTACGTAAATAAATAAATAAATAAGTATCTAAGACCTTATTTTTCTTATTTGGATCCAAGTACACACACAGAGTTCTCACCCTCTAGAACTGCAAGACACAGAGTGAAAGGTATGTGGTCAATTACCTGTTAATGCATTCCATGCGAGGAGATGCTTCCAGGAAAACTGAAATCTTCAAGGAGCCTTCAGGGCGAGCAGGACTTCAATTTACCACCATGGCGGGGGGGGGGGGTGTTGATGGAAGTCTTGGGAGTCTCGGGAGCCTGACAAGGTAGCCCAGCTCTCCACCTTTGGCAGCAGGCCTGGAGAGAAGAGGCATCCAGCCTACAGGCAGCACATCTGGAGCAGCATCTGGAGCCCCCTTAGGATAGAGGGGTCACTTTGAGATGCCATTTTCTCGTTCTGCAAGTGTAAACCATGGAGCAGGAGGGAAGCTACTCCAAGGAGAAATGCTTGTGTCCTTCTCTTTAGCTGTCAGATTACTGAAATCATAGCCCCCTAGGAGCTGAATTTCCTTAGTAATCTCAAATTGGGGAAAGAAGAAGAATTGATGCCTGGTGCCAGCTAGTGGGGGAGCCTGTCTCCTGGAAAGCGACTCCGTTCCGTTCTGACAGCTTGTCAGACCACCTTGCAAGAGAGTCTGAGGCAAGGATGACAGGAGGGAGTACACACTGGCTGGGACTGGCTAATGATGTACACACCTCTTACCCTATTTAAACAAACCTCATTACGAGGACCCCAAAGAAGGGCTGGCGGAGGGGGTGGGGAATCATTGGGCTCTTCCCTCCTCTTTTCAAAGTAGCCACATTAAATCAAATTTCTCTGCTTTTCACTATGATTTGGCTGAGACAGCATTTCTTGCTGTCTTTCCCACGCATGCCATAGTCCACTTAAGCCAGCAACGGCTTCATACCAGAATCTCCTGCTCCTCACTCAGTCTGATGTCGGCATCTGTTAACAATGACGTAACTGGGAAGGAAGGGCCAAATGCCAGTCACGAAATATAAACAATGCCAGCAGCAATGGGGACATCTACACGCCATCTCCTTCTTCCCTTTGGGTGTTTTCTTTCCCCAGAATTCCCTAGCACATGCCTTTCGTTGGCTTGTGAGGAGTGATTAGACTTTGCTTGCTGATTCCCACTTTTTTTTTTTTTTCTGAGAGACTTCCTTCTCAGGCTCATGAACAGGCCTTTAGAAGCTGACCTTTCATTTCAATTTCTTCTGGTGATTAAGGACCACAGATGCCACTGAAAAGTCTAGTTCAGCATGGGGAAAGGTGACCAATATCCACTGAGCGTCTCCAGGGCTGGCAGTGGGAACAGGCAAGGAAAGCGAGTGGTAGAAAGAACAGGGAGATGGAACAGCCCTTCCATCCTGGCTCTACCAGAGTGGTATGTAATGAGACCTTTCTAATAGGATCTGAAGAAACAGCATCACAAAACTGCCACAGGAGCAACCTAGAGAAACAAGCCTGTTGTTACTTCACAGGGACACAAGCTCCTGCTCCAGAGCCCCTGAGAGGCTCCTACATCCTAAAGTGAGGCCTATATTAGGTCTCCCACAGGATATGTGGGAGACCTGGGGCTTCAGGGATCCAGGAATAAACATTGCATGGAAGATTTTTCACATGTGGCAGACAGGCCCGGTACATCCCAAAGGCATAGAGGGATGCCCATGTCACCTGAGCAGATACTGAGAGTTCAGAAACCAAGTAGAGATCTGGCTAGACTGGGCATGAGGGCAGACTAAGAGCTTTTAGAATACATCCAACCCCTCAACATGTTAGAGAAACCACTTTTAGCCAATGGCACATGCCTTTTATCTTTTATCCCAGCACTCAGGAGTCAAAGGCAGCCATATTTCTGCATTCAAGCCCAGCTAGAGCTATACAGTGGGACCCTAAACTGAAACCCTATCTCAAAACGAGCAAACAAAAAACAAAACAAACAAACAAAACAATTTTTATGGGAGGTAACAAACTGTGAAATTGAGAAAGCATGCGCCTTGCTCTAAGTTTGCTGCCAAAAATCAAGAGGAAACAGAAAACAGGTGTGTGTGTCTGTGTGCATGTGTGTGCGCGCGCACACACATGTGAGTACACATACATGCGTAAATGTGTATATGACTGTAGACTGGCTTACATGATGTGGTCTGTGTTGGCTAACAGTAGCTGTCTGCACCCTGGAGAAGAAGCTAAGAACTCAGTAGCTGCTCGCTCCGCAGGACTGAATGACTCAGCTGTTCCAGCCTGGGAGGAAGGCCTGGGCGATTCCTGGAGAGCCACTGGTCTCCTGTCTACCCTGGAAGGCAATGGATTTGGGTTCCGGTGTCAGTGAAGAAACAGACCTGCTGCTGCTGCTGCTGCTGCTGCTGCTGCAGCTGCAGTAGCAATGGTGGCAGCAACAGCAATGACAAGGTAGATAAACTCACCAGCAAGATATGGCAGTGAGCTAAAACCAGCAGTAAGAGCTGCCACCCACTTCAAAGAGAGCCTAGGAAAAGCCCTTGCAGAAGCATGTCTCTTAGTTGATTTTAGATCCAGTCACATTGACTACTAAGGTTAACCATCACTGCTACACATGCATGCATATATGTGTACAAGTATGTATACGTGCACATGTGTGTACATCTATGCATATATGTGTGTGTGTGTGTGTACATACATATCTATGTGTATTGTATTTGTACATGTATATGTATGAGTCAAGGGTTAAAACTTTGGTCAGTCTATCACAAACACCTTTGGAGGTGATAGGATGCTTCCTCTCCCAGGACGAGCAGTAAGGTGCATCTTCAAGCATGCTGCGCAAACACTGTGCAGAGGCTGGGAGAAAGCTTCAGCTTTTCAGAACATCTGTGAGCAGAGGCCTCAGGGGTGGGCCCTAAGGAGAGGACTGTATAAGGTATGGTCCAGTCCAGGCCACATGTGAGAGCAGAAGTTGTTCCTAAGAATATCTGGAGAGGCCAGTATATGTGGTCTGCCAGGCTCTAGGGGAGTAAGGCATCTCTCGAGGAGAAGCAGGTCCCATGAGAACAAGATCAGAAGTTATAAATGCCAAGACTTACTTTTTCAAATATGGACCTCCCCAGACTTAGTTCAGCTCTTTGATTATTTTTTTTTCCCAGCCCAAGTCACATAGAGTATCTCATTTGTTGACTTGTTTGTTTGATATAGTTTCATGTAGCCCAGATTAGCCTCAAGCTATAGCCAAGGCTGGCCCTGAACTCCTAATCCTCCTGCCTCTTGCCTTCTGAGCTCAGTCAGATCACAAGTATGTTCCACCACACCCAGTTCCTCACACGGGCATTTGCTATCAGCAAAAGCAGGCAATGAAAATGGGAAGGACCATCAGAGGAAGGGTCCAGAACACTTGTGAAACTCTTTCAACATGCTCACATGCTCTGCAAGCAGGAACCGTTCAGCAAGCAGCATGCTTGCTGCCTGTGGGGACACAAAAGCACCTCCCTCTCACCTCTGACCTGCTGCACCCCGCTCTCCTCCCTTGAAATGGAAGCCAGAGAAGTGAAGCCCAGAGGTGACCCCACGGCAAAAGCCATCCATCTCCCAATCGGGTGGTTTCTGAAGGAGAGGTGAGAAAGAGAAGGCGCTGCATTGTCTCTGCTGAGAAATGTCACAAGGGTCTCCGGAGCTCACCTGGTGTGGTGGTCACCTCAAGGTCACCCAGAAGAGTGTCCTTCAAGCCTTTGCCTGCTTCATATAAAAGTTCCCTGAGGAATCCGAAGCCAATGCTGCTGCCATTTAAAAACAAGTTCAATGAATAGCACAAAAAGAAAACAAAGAAAGGGTGAGACATCGAGTCACTGTGGTACACACTATGTTGGGGCATTTCACACCAGGCTGAAGTTTGGCTTTACCCTGACGCAACGGTTTAAGCTGACAACAGTGTCGTTGGGCATCCAGTTTGGTCTCTGTTGCTGTGATGGGCACCATGGCCAAAAATAGCTCGGGGGAGGAAAGGGTTTATTTCAGTTTACAGTTTACAATCCATCATCAAGGGAAGCCAAGGCAGGAACCTAGAAGCCAAAACTGAAACACAGACCTGCTTACCGACCTGCTCTCTGTGGCTCTCAGGGGTGGCACCTGCCCAGGGATGGTGTCACCCATGATGGGCTTAAGCCTTCCTGTATTTTTAAATAAATTAATTTTAATGAGATTAAAATTTAATTTCATTTAACTTGGAGTTAATTAATGAAAGAAATGCCCCCACAGCCATGTCCAAAGGCCAATCTGATGGAGGTAATTCCTCCCCTGAGGCTCTCTCTTCCCAGGCTCGAGACTGTCTCCAGGAGACAGAACTAGCCAGCAGGTAGGGGAGCGTCCAAGCACATCCGTGTGCTGCTGCCACTCATCCCAGGCACTCACTCTCGGGAGAGCATTACAGGAGATGTGTTAACTCTGCAGTGACCATGGCTCCCTGAAGGTACCATTTCTAGCTTCGCTGTGTTTCTTGTGACTCATTCAAATACTAATATTCATTTGGATAGGTGGTGGCTCCCTGAGCTACCTCAAATGAGTGCCACCTCGCTCTGTGTTGTAATGGAAAGAATCCTGTGTCTAAGAAACATTAATAAGTGAATTTCGAAGTGCTATCTGTGACCCTTCAGCAAGAAGAAGTATAGCTGGAGCTACTTCCTCTGAAGGAACTATACACTTCCCATCATGCTTCCTCCATGTCCCATCCCCATGCTCTGTGCCCTGCAGGGGACCTGAGAGAGAGGCAGGGAGGTAACAGTGCTGGTCCGATATGAGGGGTCATTTGGGATCTCTAAGAAATGATGAGGCAGAAGTTCTTTGCCCCAGTAAGCAGGAGAAAAAAAAAAAAAAAGACTCTATCATTAGTAAGTAACTCAACTTGTTATCATGGAAGAGGGTTACTAACATATTGGCAATTTGGGCACGCGAACCATCTTCCAAGCTCCGAACAAACCTCACCAGATGTGCCCCACCCCCAGCCTTGGACTTCCCAGCCTCCAGAAAGGTGAGTCAAATACATTGTATTCCAAATTATCCAGTCTCTGGGCTTCTGATAGAGCAGCACGGACTCTAAGCAAACGACTAAAGCTCAGACGCAAGGACGAGGCTGAGTAGAACCCTTCCCTGAGCTCAGCCAGCTGCTGACTTGTGACCCCGCGAACTTTGCAGACACTGTTTCCCTGGATCAGATTGCCCTGCCTGCCTCCTACACCGTGCAAGTCTCACTACTGCCTCCTCCACCTACTTCTCATTTTCCGGGCTTGGTATTCCAACACAGCAGCAGCAGCCCTGCCGGCTTACTTGTTCACCTGTGTCACGGGACTCTTCCCACAACCCTTTGCTCCTAGACGGTATACATCGAGAGGGCAGATGCCAAGCCTACTTTTCTGGGAGCTGCCAGCCTCTTGCAAGGAACAAGGCACAAAATAATCTCTGAATAGAACTATGTGGAATGAATGAATGAATGAATGAATGAATGAATGAATGAATGAACGAACGAACAAAACTAGTCCCATATTCATTCCTATATTCCTATCTCTCTGTGGAAATTACTCGGCTTTCAGAAATCAAATAGATCCTATTTCAGAGTGAGTGTGGCGATCACTCACTCTGGTGAGTGTGGAGATCACTGTCAAACATCAGCATCACCAAGAAGCTGCCAGGTGCCACCATTCTCCCAAAGTGGCAGGTCCCTCACTAAATAAATGAGTAGGCCTCTGGTTCCGGGGCACCATCAACAAGTTCTCAGTCACAGTGCAGCACACAGGAGTGCATCCCACGTTTGAATGACCTCTTTTAACCGACACCTCGTCTTTAAGCCATCTATTTGGAGTCCTCTCCGTGGCAATGTTTCCTACAGGATCTACTGGTTTGTGACATTACATTTATCTTCTGGGATGAAAAAAAAAATCTTAATTTCATCAATAACAAGAGCAGAAGAGAGCATGGGTGTTGGCGCTTCGTGGGGTAAGCTTTCGTCAGAACCCTTTGAGATGCAGCATGAATTTTTTTAGCCCCTCTGCACAAGGAAAGCAGGAAGACAGAAGGAAACGGTTTTCTGATCCCTTAAACACACACACACACACAATTTCCTTTGTCTGAACTGATTCATCAGCTGGACCTCATCCTTTTCTGACATCAGTCTCTTTATTACTAGTCTCCCTGATACATCATTACACTTTGAAAATTACCAATTTCATTACCAATTTGAAAATCTTATTTTGCTGAATTCACTTTTAGCCTCTACAGCTTCCTATACCTGATCCATTCAATTTCCGATGTGTGATCTGCTTCTTAATCTTGGATAAATTCTAACTTTCCATATTCTGACGCAAGCTGACTCTGATCTACGTGGCAAGAAAACATGTCCTTAGAAATGTCACATCCTGCCAGTGTGTGCTCGGGGATGATGCTGGATTTGACATGTAGGAAGCTGTACCGGGTTCTGTCTGTGCTATGTGGTACTGCCGCCAGCAAGAAATGGCAAGCCCCACTTTCCCATCCTGCCCTTCCCCAGAGCCCCATACACACAAAAGACCTGAAAGCAAGCTGAAACAAAGAGGCTCAGATAGCCCCAAATGTACATAGTGTCACTATCTCCCCAGCAGGAATGGGTCAGCCACATCCTGGACTCCTCTCAGAGATGAGAAAGCCAAGCAGGGAAATAGTGGAAAGGCCAGACACCCATGTATGGGAAGAGGCATTGGTTTTACACTGTCAAATATGGTTTTGAATTCTGGATTCCTATCTGCTGGCCATGGGGATTGGGAGAGGGAGTGCCAACCTTCTGGGTCTAGGATAGTCAGATGTAAAAGATCAAGAAGAAGAAGAGGAGGAGGAGGAGGAAGAAGAAGAGGAAGAGAAGGAAGACTATCAGGTAAGGGTAGTGTGCTGTCAAAAGTCCACCACTGATTGATAGCCAGGGGCTCCCTGAGGGCTTCACACTTCTACACCACACTGACCTGTGATCTGGGCAGCAAAGAGGAAGAGGGTGATTATGCCCACAGGAGCTCCAAACTCAATTAATTCTGCTTTAACACAGAGAGAGAGTTGAAATCAAAGTAGAAGCCTTGGTTTGTATATAGCTGGAAAATTGCTTGAAGCACCCACCTAAATCCACATGAGAAAGTATTGCTAAAGCCCTATGAGGAGCAGACAAAAGCATTCCATCAAGTTTATTCTGGGAAACCAATGAGATCATCAGGCTTTCTTACAGAGCAGTGGGTGACTGGTTACAGCCAGTAGCACAGGTAGCCTAAAGCAGCCACCTTGGAAGGTCTGAACGCAGCATGGACCATGACCACCCCATGGCTGTATAGATGAGGCCTCCTTTCCTTGTCTTTCCTACCTATATACTCTAAACCTTCCCAGAGATGTGGAGGGCAAGTGCAATCAGGGAGGAACTTCTTATGACTAGTTGGGAGAGGTTGCTAGCTACTCAAGTAACAGTTCCGTGGCCTCCAACACCTCTGTCTGTGAAGGAATGTTGACAGGCCCATCTGTAATGACCTTTTGAAGCACCTCCAGCTAAATTCCAGAAGATGCTGTCTTGGAGGATGGTCTCATATAACAGAAACAAATGCAGCAAAAGGATCTTCCCTCAAAGGCTTCTGTGAAGTGCCTGAGTTGGAGAAGTTGTAAAGCGTCACCAAGAAAATAAAGGTGTGGAGAGAGCCATGTCTTAGCAGATGAGAGGCATCAATGGAACAATGGTATGAAGTGAGCCTGGCATGAGCCAGGCATGTCAGTGCTGTGAGAGAAGCTTCTACAATGTGGGTAGGAATCAGGAAGAGAGGTGTGGTTCAAGTCTGGCAATGAGCTCTACAAATGAGGGTAAGCAATAAAGAGCCCTGACTAGGTATTATGCTTATGAACCACAACAATAGTCAGCATTATCCAACAATCCTAAAGGGTGCAATAATGGTATGAATACTTTGGCAGTAACCAACAGTTTTATATTTAAGGTCCACTAAACAAGAAGGAAATCATGCCTGGTACTGGGAACCTAGACAACCTGGGGCTAGCAAAGTGCTGAATCTCAGGGAGCCTACAGCCGCCACTTCACCAACCCAGCTTAATCTCTAACATGCTAAATATTTATCCTTATACCCACAAATGAGTCTGTTCTTCACCCTTCATCAAGGCAACTTCTATTTGCAACAGATAGAAACCATGACAGAAAACCACGGCCAATCAAAATGCAAAGTAGTAAAGACCATTCTCAACTGATAGATCTGCAAAACAACTTTCACCCCTGAGGCTCAGGGATCGTTGAGGAAGATGTATCAGAAAGAGTGTAAGAGCCAAGGGAAAGGGGAAGTTACTATGGGGCTTTGTGTCCTAGAAAGGTCAGAAACTAAACTCATGAAGTCTTATCAGAGCAACTGCTTAAACATGACCCAAACAAGAATGACACCAATAGAAATGCTAACATGGAAAGAAAAAAAAAAAAAAGCTCAGGATGTTCCAACTCCAATACTTCACAAAGAACCACAGGCAACTGAGGAATACTGAGAGCAGGAGAAACAGTCTTCCCCAGGGAAGAGCACACCAACTGGTTATCCAATACCAAATTGTCAGCCCTGAGCACATGTTCATACAAGTAACATTCCAGGGAGTGAGCAGGTTGTATCCATATATTTGGAAATATATATATGTACAGGTATATGTGTATACATACACACATATATGTAACAACAATTGAAACAAAAATGGCCATGGATTTGAAAGAGAGCAAGTGGGTACCTGGGAGGGCTTGGGGGAAGGACAGGGAAGCAGGAGATGAAATAATTACAGTCCCCCAAAAATACTTAAAATTAAAAAAAAAAAAAAAAACAGATGAAATTTCAAACTTGGGCAAGCAAGATGAACTGGTTCAGCCTGTAAAGATACTGCCACGTAAGCCTGGCCACCTGAATTTTATCCCAGAACCCAGTGAAGGTGGAAGGAGAGAAATGACTCACAAAGCTGCCCTCTGACCTTCACACGTGCTCCCTGGCCCCTATGCTCACAAACCCACATCATCCGTGTACAAACACACACTGTACGAATACCAACCTTAAATTCAAGCTTCTTCAAAACCACACTTGGCTGACATTGGTTCTTCAACTTGGGGAACACTGAATTGAGGAAATGTTTGTGAAAATAAGGTTTTTCTTCCCATGAAGAAGGAAACTGCAAGTGCGTAGGTTCCCATGTGAGCATGCCTCTTTGCACAGACAGCTCCTGTCATCTTTGTAGTCCCTTCCAAATATACCTTATTTTTATCAACTGCTATGAAAACAGAGACCAAAGAATTTGAAATTTTAACTTAAAAATACCAATCTTAAACAAAAAAAAAAAATGAGATAGCTCAATTATAACCCACCCACAGGCTAGGGGGTGGCTTGGTGGATAAGCCCTAGCTTGGCAAGGACAAGGAAAGGAGTAGAGATCTCCAGCACCCACATAAATGCCCAGTGTGTGATAGCCTGCCCATAATTCCAGCCTTAAAAGGGGATTCCCAGAGCAAGCTGACCAAGACTAGCCAGGGAGTGAGCTCTGGGTTTGATTGAATGACCCTGCCTCAGTGAATAAGGTGGAGACTTAAAGAACACGAGTCCCAGTGCCAACCTCGGGCCTCCACAAACATGTGTACATACATGTATGTGTACCCCACACACATGAAAATATGCACACATGGACCACATGAATGAAAACAAACCCATGTACTTCCTAAATCCAAAGTCAACATCCATCTTTGGCTTGGCATATGCCAAATAACTCCATTTTTATCTGCAGAATTATTTCTGTTACTCACATTGTCAAACCTAAAACAGCCATATCCACAAACACTCAGACACTAGACACCCAGCAAGAGATTTCAGCGGCAGTGAGGGTACTGTGATTTTTATCATTGTGAAAAAAATCAGCAAGTCCAAGAAAGACTCAAGACCCCAGCTCCTGCAGCACAGCCATTTCCAGCAGGATTAAAATCCACATGGTGAACTCAGCAGCCACCCACCAGGTTGCCCAGGGCTGGGATGGTGACACAAGCAAAACTTCAGGAGGAACTGATAATCTCAGTAATCAAGCAAAGTGCCATAAAAATGATAATAAATAATAAATCACTATGCAAAAAATCCAAGGGGAAGAAACTCTCAACATTTCCATAAGCACTAACAGACTGTGATTTACTTCTTTGTAACCCAGTGTTATGACCCAGGGTTTTCAGTCAGTGTAGTGCCCAGGCCCCTGTGGCCTTTGTGCCCATTCTAGATATCTTCTGCAGCAGTAGCAGTACTGACAATGGGCAGTGCTGGACTTCACAGCTGCTTGTGCTTTTTACGGCTGAATTTCTGCTCTTTTTCTCCATTTTGAGTCAAAACATGAGAAGGCACATTTATGTGGTCTTCGTTTTTGCCTCGGACGCCATCGGGTGGCTCCACCCACCACCCTGTGCCACCCTGCTGTTGTAGAAAGGAGACACTGAGCAAGGAGAACTTTAGATGGCATTAGCTTCCTGTGGCTTAACCCCTTCCACACTTACTCAGCACATAGCTCTTAACTACAGCACACTTTACAAATGGCCCAGTCTTTGTGAAACACTGTGATTTTTTAAGTGACCTTAACAATGTTGGAATGACCTTGTTAGCCTCACAGGACCTCCTGCACGTAGCAGCAAACAGCCCAGACCTGAAACTTGTTCTTTGGTAACAGGGACACTGATAATTACTTTGACAACAGTAGAGAGAGGCTGGAAGGCTAGAGGCCCCGTGCAGGACAATGAAAACCAGACTAGAGTCATTTGCATTTAAAAGGTTGCAAGAGCAATTAGCACCTCATTAATATGACATAAATGCAAATTTACACATCTCCCTTATGACCTCTAATTCTTTCCACCCAACCAAAGAAAGCAACGGTATTAGGAAACACCACTGTAAGATGGCCATGTGGGCAGGGACAGTTCCACTGCCCAGCCTCTTTGAAGAGGCCCAGATAAGAGTCTTCACTCAGAGCTGGAGTGGCCACTTAATGGAGACCTGGGCAGTGCTGTCAGATGAAAGGGGCTCTGGGAATTCCACCGCCAAAGCAGGCTGTGTTCGGTGAGGAGCGTGGCTGATTGCCGCACATGACAGGACAGTGACAGAATGCAGCGACACCAAGGTGGCCCTCAGACGGGCTGCTTCCATGCTGGGAGGGCAGACGCTGGCAGGGAACTGCACAGCTGAGGGCTTTTTTTCCATTGAAAACCCACAGCTGATGATCAAAGCAATCACCTTAAATAATTGATTTTCTTACAGCAGTATAGAAAAAAAAAAAAAAGAAAGAAAGAAAGGAGCCCCTCCTGAGGGTTGTGAGCAGTGGGAGATATAATCACAGCAGTAGGAATGAGAGGTGCTTGGGAAGATGAGGGCTGAATGCCCAGGGGTGTGATTAGAGCATCTTACATCAAAAGACAGTGTCCTAAAATAGCTCACCCTGAAAACACTCCACACAGTCCAGTGTAAATAGCGCCACTGATAAGAATATTTCATAAGAGCATCTTTCTGCCTCTTACTTTTATCACTAGCCCCTCAAGGGCGGCGGGGAGAAAGGCACAAATAGCAGAGGGAGTATGGGGTAAGCAGAGACAGAGTAGCTTCCTGTGGGTACGGGTCATTACTACTGCTATCTGTGAAGATATGGTAAGCACACACAACACACTCTCATGAACACAAACCTAACACACCCAGCAATGCACAAACACATACAAATATGCTTGCAAACAAGCACGCGAATACATGTATACACTTACAAATATACCAAAGATAGTAAAAATCACAAAAATACACACAAAAATCCACTGACATACATACATGCATACATACATGCTCACATACTCTCACAAGTGAACACATGCTCACAAACATATAAATACACAAAGCCTGTGCCAGAATCTGCCCCTCTCAGCCGTCCTGGGTATCCTCCATAATGTCAGTGTGGTGAGGCTTTGTGGCACTCAGTCCGGGAACATGGAGGGAACAGACCCTGAGACCAGCTCCTACCCTACGGAGTATCTCTTCAATGGCATGGTGATCCACAATGGAACTCTAATCCAAACAGCTTTGAAGGGAATGTAGGGCCCTTGTGTGTTCAAACACTGCAGGGTGCCGTGGATGGAGGAGAGTGAATGTCCACCGGGAAGAATGCTACACAGGGGTAAGACAGACCTATCCCAACAGATTTTCACAGTCATTGCCAGGATCAAAAGAACCAAGCTGAGAGCTGGCGCCTCCAAAGGATGAAAACACCTCAACAGCGCCAAGGGGAAAGAGACACCCTACCCTGCAAGAAGAGGCCAGTGTGAGCAGAGGCGCAGAGCTGTGCTCAGAACACGGGTCAGGGGCCATGGTGAGCAGTATTCAGGGTGAACAAAGTGGGGAAGAAAGTGGCCCTGGCCCATAAGCATGGGTCACAGCTGGAACCTGGTGCTTAGTAAGATGGGCCACAGGGTGTCTCCAGTGATGGTGGATCGGATCTGAAAACCCCACAACCACCGGCTTCCACTGTGAAGACCCTGTTCCATCCACAGCCTGATGGCCTGTTTCACACTCTGCCCCTGCATCTGCCTCGTTGGATCCACATAGCTCCATCTTCATGGGCACTGAATCCAAAGAGAACCGGGGGAGGTGCCAGACATTAGAAACAAAGGTGAGCCAGGAGAATGGACAGGTACATCCCACAGAGGACCCTGCTGGAGGGCAGAGTCACCCAGCTCACAAGAGCCAGATTCCACATGAGCATGACTTAGACATGGGCAAGAAGCATCACGAGCCAGAATGTGTGGTTTTCCAGGTGAGCCATAGTGGGGAAAGTTTTGCTTTATTCGCGCAGAACTACAAGCACAGAAAGGTAGATTCCCAGATGTGTGTTTGTGTGAGCAGAATTCATTTCGTACATCATTTGGTGACTGAGGTTTCCTTTCTTCTTTACAAGGGGTCTCTGGGGTTCTAGAAATTGCGCAGATCAGTTCTCTGAGGGCAGGCCATCACTGCTTTTGCCAGTAGAGCCTTGGCATTTGGAAGGAATTTGATGGAGACGTGGCATCTATTGGGAGCAGGGCAGATTAATTCCCCCCCCTCCCAGCACTGTAGTCATCCTTTGACAAAGCAAGTTCTGGAAGACAATCGTACCCTGAACAATAAATAGTGTATAGCATCACCAGGAGGAGTAGACATCTAGCAAGACTGACGGCCATGATGGCCATGGCAGAGGCTTGGAGATCAGGCGCTCTGGCCTGTTATTAAAATTCTCAGCCATGAGCTGGAGATATGGCTCCGCAGGTGAAAGCACTTGCTGTCCAAACATGGGGAACTAGGTTTGAATCCCACCATCCACATAAAAGCCAGGAGCAGCCAAGGTAACTCCAGTGTTAGGAGGCGGAGCTAAGACTCCCAGAAGCCTGCCGATCAAACAGGAGTTGAAGCAGAAGCTTCCGGTTCAGAGAGAGACCCTGCCTTAAGGAATAAGGGGGCAAGCAACAGAGCAGGACGTTCATGTGCCTCCGTGCACACAAGAGTGTACTCGCACCTGCACACGCAAAAGTACCCTGTCACACATACACACACACACACACACACACACACACACACACCGTGAAAGGAACTTTTTTTTGCACTAATGCTGCGATCAATTCCGCATCGCTGTGTCTCTATGCACAGGTAGCTGTGTGTTCCCAAGTTCTATTCCTAGAAATGGTGAAACTGCAGAGCCATCAAGCTTGCATTTTTTTCGTTACTAGAAAATGACCAGTTATTCTCCAAATCTAAACCTCCTCCCTCCAGGGGTAATGGTGCCCATCTCCCCACCTTTGTGCAGACACTTGATATCATGATGATGGGATTTTTGTCAGCTTCTGCCATTACTCTTCATCTTGATATCATGCTTCCCTACACAGGTTGAGTCTGTTAGTAAAGCTGAATGCTGGTGTCTCTTTATCATTAGCGATTTTGTTCCCTAACTACCCAATTCTTCATGCCCTTTATCCATTTTTCTCTTACTTTTTTTTTTCCAATCTGTAGCTCTTTCCATATGTTCGACACTGGCTAAAGTTAGCATTTCATAGCATCACTGGTCACTAAGGTGTTGTATTTGACTGTGACCTTGACTGTGTTTGATATTTACCTATGTGAGAAAAACCCCTTCATGTTTTCTTGTCAAATTCTACAGTGTTACATTTAGATCTGGCACTAAATCCCACTGGCCTGCTTGCTGTGTATGGGATCTGAGTCAAGAGTTACCAAAGGGAGGATGTTGATGAATAATGAGAACTTTCTGTTTGGTTCATTGGGGTTTTGTTTTGTTTTTATTTGTTAGCTTGTTTTGACACAGAGGCTAGCCTTTAATTCATTTTACAAATTCACCTGCCTCTGCCTCTCAATTGCTGGGATTAAAGGCATGTGCCATCATGTCCAACAAGTCAGAATTTCTGTGCTGGCCCATTAAGCCTTTCCTTCTGTCCCTCCATATCCCTTTCCCCAGCTCTCATTTACTTGTTCAGCTTCACTGCACCACTCCATCAGAAACATTCATGTTTTGGGAACTTGCGGTTTATGATGTGCTATGGAGGAGTTTCCCATCATCCTCTCCTTCTATCATCACAGTGGCTCTCCTTCCCTTCATTTTTCTACATATACTTCCAGTAGTGCTTTGGGGATTCCTTAGTGAAAGTAACTTGGATTTAAATCAAATTGCATTTGATGCAGAGATTATTTGGAAAGACCACTAGCTTCACCAAGTCACAATTTCAAGTCACAAAGGCCCTCCGTCTCTCCATTTCTGGAGCCATGGGGTTCTTCCCCATAGAGATTCCCCATCATCTTTATGCAACTGTGAGGCGCATATTTTCTTTTAGGTCTTCTACCACGTTCTACCATGCACGATGGTGGTTTCAAGATAAATACTGTTTTGTTTTGTTTTGTTTTTTTCTTTTTCAAAAGCAAAGAAACTAGGGCTAGTGACTGTGGAAGAAGGATAAGAAAGTAGATAGACAGGCCTTCCAGGTGGAGATAACAGAAAGTCACATGCAGAACCCTGAAGACTTTGCTTTGGCCACGGTGGCTTGGGTGTGGGCATCTGATAGGCGATGATGCAATCAGATGCCTGGGAAGAGATCACACTGGGCCTCGTGAAATACACAATAAGATCAACATGACCAGGGAGTGCCCCCCCCCGCCATACCTCTGTTTACCTACAGTGACTTCCAATGGCATTCCTAATGACGTTCTCCAGATTCAAGTAGCTAGATATGGAGGCGGCCATGTCTCCCAGAAGGACTAGTGCCTCAGGAAGGCAGAGAGAAAACAGCAACAAATTCTTGTGTTTTATACATGAACACGCCCTCTGGGATCTTAAGGAATAGTGTGGTTTAAAAGCCAGGAACACCAGCACATTGGGGTTAGACAACGATTTTCTAGACACCATTAAGAAAGAAGAAAACGGGGGAAAAAAAACAATAGAGTTATGGAAGCTTCAGTTGAACCTCATGGAGAGGATCTCAGCAAGCAGAGAAGCCCAAAGGATGGGGCATGGAGCTCACAGGTAGATGGAGCCTGAGGCACTGTTGACAGGAAGCTACGGGCCTCCCCAAATGGGACTAGGCTTTGATCATCCCAAAGCATTCCAAAGAAGTGTTAAAGAAGACAAAAACAAACAAACAAACAAACAAACAAAAACAAAATCCATGACCTAAAGATATGGAAAGCAGGTAAAAGAGAGATAGCCAGCGACAGCCCACACCCAAGATCATCCATCCATCAACAAACAACAGCAGAGCCGACCACCTTTCAAATTCTCAGGTGACCATTTGAAAGAAGGGTACAGGGTGGGGTGAGGGGGTGGGGCCTGGAGAGATGCTTGGCAGATGAGGCCAAAGAGGACTACTGAAGCTGTGGGGGAAGAGCCTGGAGTAATCCAACCACAAGGCCAGGGATGACAGGTGCCACCAGAAGGTGGGAGAGTCTGGGAAGGAGTCTCACCAAGAGGCCCCTGAGAGCATGCAGCTCTCGAGACCCTGACTTCAAGTTACCAGCACGTGCTGTAGACTTTCGATGTTTAGAACGGAGACAGAGTAACCAACTGTGGGTGTTAGCCACCAAACGCCTGGTGGCAATAGGAGCTTAAGTCTTTTTTTTTTTTTTTTTTTTGATATTCAACTTACTTTATCCTGTTTCTGTTTTTTTAACTTTTTTTATTTTTTTATTAATTACACTTTATTCATTTTGTATCCCCCCATAGGCCCCTCCCTCCTCCCCTCCCGATCCCACCCTCCCTCCCGTTTCTGCATGCATGCCCCTCCCCAAGTCCACTGATAGGGGAGGTTCTCCTCTCCTTTCTGATCTTAGTCTATCAGTTCTCATCAAAAGTGGCTGCATTGCCCCCTTCTGTGGCCTGGTAGGGCTGCTCCCCCCTCAGGGGGAGGTGATCAAAGACAGGGTCTCGTGTAGTCCAGGCTGACCTCAAACTTTCTGTGTAGCAGAGGATGACCAGAAACTTCTCATCCTCCTGCCTCCACCTCCCAGTTGCTGCAATTACGGTCACGTACTGCCACAGCCAGCTTTTGTGGTTGCTTGATATTGAACTGCTGGGACAGCAGTTCTCAGGCTGTGGGTTGCGACCCCTTTGGGGTCGAACAACCCTTTCCCGGGGATCAGCTAAGACCACCAGAAAACACAGATATTTACATTATGATTTATAACAGTAGCAAAATTACAGTTATGTGGTAGAAACAAAAATCGCTTTATGGTTGGGGTCACCACAACATCCTCACTGTAGTAAAGGGTCAAAGCCTCTAGGACGCCCTGGGTGTTAGGGAAGTGTTCTACCAACCATGCTAGCCCTAAACAACGTCTTTCTTAAGTGTCTGCTCTCATGACCAACAACATTCAGCCTCTCTCACCATTGGGCTGAATTCATTGACACTAAAGCAGTCCACTGCTTTGGAAAGTCTATAGCCCTTAGGGAGGGTTAACCAAATTGGAGGAAAATCCCAGTCCAATAGAATGAAAGTCAGGAAAAAGATTCCCATCATGCCTCAGTCCAGATCTTGTATACCTGGTTTTACTCATCCTCTCCTTTAATTGTTTGTTCTTTTCTGTTTTGTTTTTGTTGTTGTTTTTTTTTATTTAACTTTTATTAATTACACTTTATTCATTTTGTATCCCCCCATAAGCCCCTTCATCCTCCCCTCCCGGTCCCACCCTCCCCCCTCCTTTCTGCATGCATGCCCCTCCCCATGTCCACTGATTGGGGAGGTCCTCCTCTCCTTCTTTCTGATCTTAGTCTATCAGTTCTCATCAGAAGTGGCTGCATTGTCAGGGTTCTAGGTTATCTCCATGAATAGTCCTTGGTTGGAGTATGAGTCTCTGGAAAGTTCCCTGTGTTCAAATTTTCTTGTTCTGTTGCTTTCCTTGTGGAGTTCCCATCCTCTCCAGCTCTTACTATTTCCCACTTCTTACATAAAATTTCATTCACTCTGCCGTCAGTTGGCCATCAGGCTCAGCATCTGCTTTGATAGTCTGCATGGCAGAGGCTTTCAGAGGCCCTCTGTGGCAGGTTCCGAGGTTGTTTCCTGTTTTCTTTTTCTTCTGATGTCCATCCTCTTTGCCTTTCAGGATGGGGATTGAACATTTTAGTTAGGGTCCTCTCTTTTGCTTAGTATGTTTAGATGTACAGATTTTAGTGGGTTTATTCTATGTTGTATGTTTATATGAGTGAGTATATACCGTGTGTGTCTTTTTGCTTCTGGGACAACTCACTCAGGATGATCCTTTCCAGGTCCTACCATTTACCTGCAAATTTCATGATTTCCTTATTTTTCATTGCTGAGTAATATTCCATTGTATAGATGTACCACAATTTCTGCATCCATTCTTCAGTTGAGGGGCATCTGGGCTGTTTCCAGCTTCTGGCTATTACAAATAAAGCTGCTACAAACATGGTTGAGCAAATGTCCTTTTTGTGTACTTGAGCCTTTTTTGGGTATATGCCTAGGAGTGGTATGGCTGGATCTTGAGGAAGCGCTATTCCTAGTTGTCTGAGAAAGCGCCAGATTGAGTTCCAGAGTGATTGTACAAGTTTACACTCCCACCAGCAGTGGAGAAGGGTTCCCCTTTCTCCACAACCTCTCCAGCATGTGTTTCACTTGAGTTTTTGATCTTGGCCATTCTGATGGGTGTAAGGTGAAATCTCAGGGTTGTTTTGATTTGCATTTAACAGAACACCAACAGCACAGGCTCTAAGAGCAACAATCAATAAATGGGACCTTATGAAATTGAAAAGCTTCTGTAAAGCAAAGGACACAGTCATCAAAACAAAGCGACTGCCTACAGATTGGGAAAGAATCATCACCAACCCTTTATCTGACAGAGGACTCATATCCAGTATATATAAAGAACTAAAGAAGCTGAAAAGCAAAAAAAAATGGGGAACAGAGCTAAACAGAGAATTCTCTGTAGAGGAATATCGAATGGCAGAGAAGCACTTAAAGAAATGCTCAACCTGTTTTGTTTTGTTTGTTAGCTTGTTTCTCTAAGTTTACAACAGAGCCCCAAATGTGAATCCCACAACAAACACTAGGATGTGAGGTTCCCATCCCTGCCATGAAACAAGCTCCCTAGGGAGGCACATTGGTCCTGGTTTGGGTCATTACTTTCCCAAGGATGAGAATCAAGCTTGTCTGTTTCCTAGTGTTGGGCAAACCTACTTAAAGGAATGTGCTCAAGAGTAAGCCTTCAGGAGACACACCCGAGAGAAGCAAAAGCTTCTCTCCTTGCAAGCTGTCTGGCTAGAAAGCTACGCCCAGGGGAGGTCCTTCTGACAACACACTTCTGCTATTGTTTGTTGTTGCCATTTTAAAGGACTGTTTACAAACATCAGTCCTGACCTTAGGAATCTGGAAGAGATCCATGCCTACACTGGGGTGTCTACACTCAGGACCAAGGCTGAAGAGAAAGTGAAGGATGAGATTCAGCCAGCCCCACAACAGTGAGGCCAAAATGAATGGAAACTGAAATTGTGCTTCCAGTGTGTACTTTTAGAAGAAGAGGGCACCCAGACGGTCTCCGAAATGTGCATGTAGGCTGCGTAATTAACTGTGGCAGCCACTGCTCAGCGACAAAAGAACAGGGGTGTGGATGCGGAAATTAAACATGGTGAGTGTGAAAGTTTCAGGCAAACAAAAGATTAATTACTATATGCATTGACTTTTGCATAGAAACAGCCCCCAGGCTTGCCTGCTTCTCTGTGATTTTCTGCAGAAAGGGTAAAGCTAAAAGTGCAAGTTTTCCATAAGGAAGTTTTTTGTTTTTTTTTTTTTTTTCAATGAGAAGAAACATATGCACTTGGTAACATTTCATACCCACAATGCCTCACCAGGCAACAAGGCTGAAAATCACTGAGACACAGGAACATGTATCCGAATCTAAATTCACACTTGGTTCGCTTACACTTTACTTGTTCGGCAACACGCTTTAAAATAGCAACTAGTGTTTTTAAAATTGATGGAATGTACATGTCATGCATGACATAAGGACATCTCAACGAATGTTAGGCCACCAGCGTCCTCAGAGGAACGGTGGTTCTCAAGCTTCCTAATGCTGCGACCCTTTAATAAGGCGCCTCCTGTTGTAGTGGCCTCAACCATAACATTATTTTTTGTTGCTACTTTGTAATTGTAATTTTTGCCACTGTTATGAATCGTAATGTAAACATCTGTGCTTTCTGTTGGTCTTAGGCGACCCCTGTGAAAAGGTCCACCCCCAAAGAGGCCGAGTCCCATAGGGTCTTAGTTTATGAAAGCTCATTCTGTGATGCTTTCAAAGTAGCAAAGTTATCTAGGGGTACACATCTCAGAACAAGCATCCAGAGTCCTTAAAGCCTGTGAGTCTTTCACTTTAGCAGAGAGACCCCGGAAGAAGCCTAGAGCTACAGAGAGACAGTGTGACAGGGCACACCTGGAAATCTCTGCCAGGCAACCCCACACTGAACAGACAAAATAGCCCCAAACTAAAGGATGCCAAGGGGTAGGGACTGAAAAAAAAAAAAAAAAGAGGGAAAAATAGGGAGGGAGGAAGAGAGAGGGAAGGAGAAAATAAAGAAAAAGAAGAGTTGGGAGAAATGAAAGATGAGAAGAAACCGGGAAAGGGTAAGGAGAGATAGAGGGAAGAAGGGTGGGAGAGAGGAAAAGAGAGAAAGGGAGAAGAATGGATGGACTGGGGTGAAACAGAATGGCATAACGAGGTCTTGCAGCTGAGTGGTTAGAGGGCAGTGTGGCTTTATTCATGAACTTGTTGGTAAGAAATAGACAATTCCATGATTTCTAAATTCTCTTGAACAAATGTCAATTTCTGGGAAACAGCAAGGCTATATCACTTAGCAGATTCTTCAAACTGTGCCTTTATCTCCATTTAACTGTTTAGCCACTTCTGTCTTTTCAAACAACGTGTTTGAGTCTTAAGCTCCTAGCTCCTGGAGGGTCCCCTCTCCTGCCTAGTGAGCACTGAGCCTCAGCTCTCTGTGTCTGCTACATCTCAGGCAGATTCATCCTTCAGCAAGAGACAGTCCCCTTCCTCCACAGGCACATGCGGGTTCCACGGCACTGTTGGACAGAAGAACCCCCACGTGTCCTGTACTCTTCACCAGAGTGCAGGACTGCGAAGGGGTGTCTTTTTCATAACCCTAAGGTATCCAGCCCTGCCCCTTGGGGGACAAGTAAAAATTGCCATGCTGGTGGCATTACATGTAGGGCAAGGCCAGCAGAGGACCCAGAGCTGGTCTAGATGCTGGAAGGCCTCATCCAGCTGCAGAGGGCAACTGTTATCACCCCCAGGGATAGAACAAACAGATCCCAGAGACAGAGAAGGAAACACACACACTGACAAAGACAAGACCCTGGACTCTGGTGCTAGAAAGAAGTCATTCTACAAACAAAGGGATTAAAACTGTTGCTGCTGGAAAAAGATAAGAAAAACAAGAGCTTCTAACTAATTAATGTGAACAAGAAGAGAGAAAGAGATACAACTTTAAGGCCTGGCTAAGAAGATGAGCAGCATCCAAACAGGTGGGGCCTCTGAGGGCATTGGGTCAAGAGGAGGAAGATTGCAGGGTTGAAACAGGGAGATTTGATCAATACAGGCCTCCTCTTCCATGACACTGGGTATTTGATTCCGACAAAGAACTGGGGAAGTGCTGAAAGCGATGATGCCCAGTGGTAAGGGTGCCATCTTAAACCAGGATGCCACCCATCTACATAATGGAAGAAGAGGGAAAGACCTGGGTTCACAGCACTCCAGAGCATTCGCTGTAGGTCAGAACTATAGGTCAGAAAACAAGGCATGCTCTTTGTATGTGAGGCTGGGATACCTATGTGTGGGAGTGATTATGTGCACGCGTGCGGAAGCCAGAGGCTGACCTCAGGTGTCTTACTCAATAGCTTGCTCACTCTTCACCTTATTTTTCAGGTCAGTTTCTCACTGACCTTGGGAGCTCAGTGGCTTGTTTAGACTGGCTGGCCACCAAGCTCCAGGAATCCTCCTGTCTTAGCTTGCCAGCATGAAGATCACAGACTCATACCATTCTACCCAGCAGTGACATGCTGCATATCAAATTTAGACTCATTTTCCTAGGTTCCAAGAGGGTCCTTCAAGATTATCCCCAAACCACTCCACTGATGAACTTAATGAAGAAGTCACTGCTCAAAGGAACACCCTGCATTACAGAGCAAGACTCCCTAACGGAAGCTGGTGTCATGTTTACTTAGAAGTGAGGCAGGCACCATTACAATGGGGATGGAGCCTGGGGTGGTAGCCAGAAAAGCCCTCCAAGGAGAAACAATGCAATAAGCACACCCAGGACTATGAGATGGGCAACCAGAGAAGGCACTGTTCAGATCTACATACCCTAAAAATCTACATACTGTTTCCAAGGGAGAAAAAAGTGGTCAAGAGGCTGAAAGAATCTACCCAATAAAAAGCCAAATGTCAGCTCTGGACCGGGTGCCTGGACCTAGGTAACTTTCAGACCAAGAATCTGCCGACTGAGGGGGAGGTGAGTCCCCATAGCAGCAATCTTCCAGACCACCTAAGGGTATATATCAATGGTTTTCAGTGAGCTTCCACAGAAACATGCAATCATTTAGTCCCCCAATCAGTGAAGTGCTCCCACCACCCTTTCGGCCAGTAACCAGACAAGCATGCACACTGTGACAGGTGGTACTAACTGTCAACATGGCAGGATCTAAGGTCACTGTGCCTGTGAGGGAGTTTTGAGATTGGATTCATTGAAGTGAGAAGCCTGAGGGGTCTCGGACTGAATATAAAGGAGAAAGCGAGTTGAACACCAGCCTTCATCTCTTTCTGCTTCTTGTCTGTGGATGCCACGTGACCAGCTGCCCCCTACAGCGACATCTTCCTCCCCCACTCCCTCACCGCCACCCCATGATGGACTGCGTCGCAAAGTAAAACCTATCCCAAGTTGTTTCTTCCTTTCTGATGGGCAGTTTGTCAGCTAAAGCGTGCATCAAGGTAGGAAATCAAAACACCAAGCAGATCCCAGAAGGGGGTATGAGATACCTAGAGGCCTGATGGACAGCTTCACTGACAGAATCAGTGAACTCCAGCTTTAGTGAGGGAGTGATCTCATCGTAAAGCTGAACTCACAGTGAGCCAAGCAGCAGAGTGAGCTCGGAAAGCTGAGCTGGTCAGCTCTGCGCTCTGCCCCCACAGCCACGGGCAAGGGACAGCGAGGGCTGTGGAAGGCTGTCCACAGGGCAGGAACACACCGTGTGTGGCTGAGAACCTGGGAAGTGAAGAGGATGCATTATCTCGTTTATGCATTAGTGCTTTTGTCAGGGTTTCTAGTGCTGTGATAAAACGCCATCACCAAGAGCGAGTTGGGAAAGAGAGCTGTTGAACTGACCTTGCAGCAGATATCTTAAAATCAATGGATCACAACGTAATATTACTTAAACCTACAAGGCTACAGACAGTTTTTTTCAAAGGTATATAATCAGCAATAGCCAACACATGCAAAAGAGATGGGGGAAGACTCTAAATTTAGGGAGACTCTAAATTATTTTTCCGTCTTTTTTTTTTTTTTTGCTTTTGGAGACAGGGTTTCTCTGTGTAGCCCTGGATGTCCTGGAACTCTCTCTGTAGAGCAGGCTGGCCTTGAACTCCGCCTCCCCAGTGCTAGGATTAAAGGGGTACACCACCATGCCTAGCTTAGACACGGAATTCTTCACCTTTCCCAATGAAGAATTCAAACACATCAAGACTGTTAAGCAAGAATGATTCTAGGCAAAGTGATAATGGTGTCTCCTAGAAGACTATAAAACAGAAGTGTTTATTTTGTGGACACTGGGGTGGGGGAAGATATCAAAGTGTTTTTTATTATTTGGTACCCTTTGTTGCTCTTTTTTAAGAATGCATACTATTTTTAAACACATTTTTAAAATCAGCCTCAGTTTTTCTGTTAGGAAAGAGACAGCTGAAGGACAGTGTTTAAGGGGAATGTTCTAGAAAATTATTAATAAATGTCAGTAACAAAGCACAGCCCTGGAAATAACGAACATTTCAATTCTGAAATGCCTCGAAGTTTTCTCAATTTGAAAATCTCTCTTGAAAGTGTTCCTCCAAGTCCGACTTCTCAGACGAACTACTAAGTTCAAATTATAAAAATCTTACCTGTAATTGGAGCCAGCTGCAACCTTTTTGACTGGGACTAATTGCCGATAATGATTTAAGTGCTGTAAATTCACATGCCACAATTGTTTTAAATAGGGAACCCTCTTCACGGATTTCTCCGAAAAGAACTGTTAATCTTTGCTGCTGACTTATCAAATCCTTCAGTCAGCTGTTTGCCATCATTTTTCACGAGCTGATAACGAGTTTATTAGAGTCATAATGTGCAGGTGGGAGAATAAAGGTCTCATTTGATGGCTGTGGAATTCCAGCTAGCATTTTTACATGGGAAAAGTTGGCACAAGCTTTGGGCCAGGCTTTAGCAGAGGAAGACAACAGAGGGATGCTTTTTGTGGGTGTGTTTTTTTTAACCCACAAAGGAGATGGAAGGTTAGCAATTGTTTAAGATAGACTCTGAGTTATACAGCACAACCAATCCAGAGCCTAGAAGGTTGTCGTTTCTGCCTGCTATGTATGTATCAGGACCTGGGGGGCTGAGGACAGTCTCTGGACTGGCCAGGGCTTCAGAAGTGGAGCCACCCTTCATGGCCTGCCTCTTGACACCCACCCCACCCCTTCTTCCCACCCACCCACAGCATATCTGTCTTTGATTCTCTTCCTCCAAATGGCCTCCCTTCCTTTAATCTAGGGACATCCCCCCCCCCCGCCCCATCCCAGCCTCCAGTTGCAAAACTAGTGGTTTGGCACCATAGATGCCAAAATTAGCAGGGTCCTGGATGTCGAGATGCCACCTCTAAGGATTTGATCAAGAAAGAAAGAAAGAAAGAAAGAAGGAAGGAAGGAGGGAGGGAGGGAGGGAGGGAGGGAAGGAAGGAAGGAAGGAAGGAAGGAAGGAAGGAAGGAAGGAAGGAAGGAAGGAAGGAAGAAAGAAAGAAAGAAAGAAAGAAAGAGTATGAGAGCAGAGCATGTGCAAACTTTTAGCATGGATTTTAAACTGAGGACATTCCGGGGTGGGCGCCGGCACAGGGTACCGTGGAATCCTTGGACATCTGGGTTCAGCACAGGGACAACAATCGAGGGTGTGATCTGTAGCCATTTGATCAAGCACTGTCAGCCCCTGCATTTGAAAATGGGAATCACGGGCCCTACCTCATCTGTTCAGCGGGGATTTAAAGCCCTCCATGCTAAACCACCTGGCCCAGTGCCCAGCAATTCGTAAATACTTGATGAATGATACACTGCAACAATAGTAATAACTATAATGGCCACGGCCATTACTCTAAAACATAAAATTCAGGCCAAAGAGGAAGATGAACTTTTGGGGGAAAGATATAACCTATGGGAATTAAATGAGGAACAAAACAGAAGCTACTCTGGGTCTATCTGGGGGCGACATGCACAAGAGAAGTTTATTATATGACAGTTATTCCAAATGGTAGAATGATGGTGGCTTCTTTCTTTTTATAAAGATTTCTAGAACACAGAGGGTGTTTCTGAAAACCAGATTGCTGGTTTCGATTTCTTTAGTTCACCCAAAATATGAAGTATCATCTATTTCAACGGTGTCAGTCCACCACTCAAGAGCAAGTCCCAGGAGAGCCAACCCCCTAACTCTAAACCCTACTCCCCATGCTTTCACAGCCCCCTACGCCTTGCAGAAAATAAGGGTCAGAACTCAGGGTCCCTGCAGCTCATGGTGCAATGGTACCTGGCTATCTCCTAGAATAAGACCTGCCTTGGCTTTCACACACATAACACGGCACCTAGAACCCAGTAGGGGCTTAATAAATGTTTTTTTGCGTGAATGTATGTAAGGATATTAGCCATGTAGACACCAGAAGAATTGGTGTCTGCTCCCGTGAGAGCTGGGAGAACCACAGCCAGTACCCGGGAAGGCTTCCTAGAGAGGTGACAGGTCAGTCGGGTCCTAGAGAATGCATCCAGCACAGTCTCTGAGCCAGAACCGAATATGATTTGGGAAAGAGGCTGTGTCCTTTTCAGCAAAGTCAGGAATCAATGTGATATGACGTGAGAATTGAAGAAGTAAGCAATGCTTAGTTCCATTTGTCCATGGATTTGCAGGTCAGCGCAGGAGGCCAGGCGACTGAAGAACGCAATTTACACTGAATGGCTGAGAACTACTGATGGCTTAATGGGTTTCTCTTTCCAGGTGACACTCGGATTTCTGTCATTGGGGCCTCTGCCTTTGCCGCTCAGTGCTGGGGGGATGGCAGGCAATCTGGGCTGGTAAGCAGGCAAAGTTCCCAGGCAAGGAGTGCCTCTAGGCCTCCATAAATCACCTCCCCTGACACGACACTTCCTCGCCCACCTTCACTTCACATTTAGCCAGGGTGTAAAAGCTAACCCCACACTTCTCCAACCATCCAAACCCCAAACTCACCCTACAACCCACGGCTGATGAGCTCTGGAGAACATTTTTACCATAGTTTTGTTTGTTTGTTTGTTTGTTTGTTTGTTTGTTTGTTTAATTCAATCACATCCCTTCCATCCACTCTTCTGTACCTCTCACAACTCAAGAGAAGCACAAAGGAAAAAAAAAAAAAACAAACCACTATCACTGATTTCCCAAGATTCGATTCTTCAGCACCAGTCTTGATCATAAGCGCTTAAGACGTGACACTTTGTACTGTGGGAGCCCATTATGTCCCTGGGAGACTCGATGTGTGTTTTGATAGGAGCAATTTATCACCCTGGTGAAATCACACTGCCGTTCTGAAGGCAGGGCCAGGATTTATGAATCCCTGCTCCCAGAGAATGAGTTTAATTCCCAGGAGTGGAAATGGTATTAAAAGATTTGGCCTGCCACACCTGTGGCATCTGACACGGTTTCGGGGTGAGTGGTCCACCTGCCTCCACACGCTGCTTGTGCAGTAAAATGCACGGCCCTCCTGAACACAGAAACAGCTCCAACAGGGCGTGAAATCCAGCCAAGTAAGGTACAAAACACTGGGTTTCCTTAGTAATGAACAACAGTAAGCTGGTCTGGAAGAACATTCTCTCACCCTCGGCTCTACCCCTGATTGTGTGTGTGTGTGTGTGTGCGCGTGTGTACACACATGTGCAGCGGTCAGAGACCCACCTCAAATGTTGTTTCTCAGACACCATCCGTCTTACGATATAAGAGAGTATCTCTCTCCACCCCACCTCTCTCTCTCTCTCTCTCTGTGTGTGTGTGTGTGTGTGTGTGTGTGTGTGTGTGTGTGTTTGTGTGTGATCTAGAGCTTGCCAATTAGTCTAGGCTAAACTGGCAAGCCCCCCCAGGGATCCACCTCCCCAGTTCTTGGATTTAATCCAACCTGTGGGTCGTGACCCCTTGAAGACCATTGGAAAATACAGATATTTACATGATAATTCATAGCAGTAGCAAAATTAGAGTTATGGAGTAGCAACGAAAATAATGTTATGGTTGGTGGGTCACCACAATGTGAGGAACTGTATTAAAGGGCGGCAGCGGCAGCGCTGGGAAGGTTGAGAGCCTCTGGATTATACACATAAGCCATCGTGACGTGCTTTTTCAATTTTTTAATGTGGGTGCTGCCGATCCAACCCAGATCTTTGCCTTAGCACAGCAAACACTTTACCAAGTAACCCACCTCCCCAACTCACAAGTTTTAAAATCACTATTGATTGAATTTTCAAAAAAAAAAAATCAGTAAGATATATATATCCTCTTAAGTGCTGAGCCAAGTTCTGGCTACATGGAGGAAGGTGAGGAACAATTCCATCTTGCAGCTGAGTATTCGTTTCTCGTGTTCCCAATCCATGGCAAGACGCCACAGATAAGCACTCGAGTCTCCTGTGGATTCATCAGAACCCCTGATAGCTGGTCTCTTCCCTGAGGGAGATGCTGTTTGAGGTGCAGCCTGAGCACCGGGAAGCTTCTAAGTCTCCCACATGATTCTATAGCCCTACTTGGGAATTCCTGCTCTATAATGTTAGACACCTTTCTTACAGTCTGGCATCCATTTTGAATGAGCCAACCCTGAGTCCCCGAGTTACACCACTGGCCTCATTTCATAGGTGGACAATTCATTCCATTTTCATAGGCAAACATGGCTCCCTGTAACAAATTCCCTTCAGTTTCTTAAACTTGTCAGCAATTCTAGCTATAGGCACTCCTTTTTCATTTTTAAAATTATTGTTGTATGAATTGGAGAGGGGGCGGGTCAGAGGCCACCTTCATGGAGTTGGTTCTGTCCATTTCCACATGGGTTTCAGAGACAGAACTCAGGTCACCAGGCTTGCATAGCAAGTACTTCACCTGCTGAGCCGTATTGCCTGCCCCTATTACCAATTCTTTGGCTCCATGAATTTTTTCCAACTCACTGACCATCTTCCTTGTATCACTTCCGTCACCGGTTGCTTGATGTCAGTTCACTGAGTCGACAGTGGCCACTCATTTTCTGCTGTGAGGCCTCCACTGCTGGGACACAGACACTGAAAAATTAGGGTTGATCTCCTAACACCCCGGGGGGAGGGGAAGAGGAGGTTCAGTAGGAACCCTCCTCACCAAACAACGGTACCGGGTAAAGACAGAGCCCTGGGTACCCTCAGACATCCAACCCCCCTGCCACCCCTGATTCTCTGGCCTCTAAAGCTTCTATTTTAATCCACTGATAACAGAGAATACAGCCTACAATTCTCTCCACTTCTGTCCCTTCCATGTCCTCGTACCATCCTCAACCCCACAGGTGTGAAATGTGGCAGGTCAAATGTGATTCAACCTTACCAAGGTCAAGAAAACCCACCCCTTCAATGGGCCTGTTTGTTACACGGCCTCTGTTATCATGGTACATTCTATTGTCAACCCCAGACTGACTCAGACACAAATGCAGGTCTCACAGGGCAATCAGGGCAGGCAAGGGATACTGAGGAATTAGAACTATCACTCATCGTAGATATAATACGGTCTGCAAGTGTCTGGACATGATGAGCTAGGTCTATAATCTCAGAACTTGAGAGGCAGAGACAAAAGAATCAGGAGTTCCAGGTTTTCCTCTCAGCCACCTATAAAGTACCAGAACAGCCTGTGGTTATGTGATACTGGGTTCCACAAAACAGAACAGCAGCAACAGGAACAAGAGCATGGTGCCCCTGAGCGATATGTCAGTGTCTCCTACAGCTCTTGAGCGGGAACCCAGCAAACATCTCCCCTCTCAGCTGCACTCCTATCTACGTAGGACAAAGCAGCATTTGTTCTGTCGGGCTGCCACAATGATGGCAGATAGAAAGAGGAAGCCCTTACACCCTGGGACCTGGTCTAATTGTCATAAACGGTAACCACCCTCCCAATCAGTCTCTTTGGTGTCACTGTCAAATACTCCTGAAGAATCGAATCGAAAGACTGTCAGCTTTCACATTCACACACTGTCAGTGAGGAGACTTGAGTGAAGGCTGTGATGGCCATGCAGCCTCTGTGGAGAAGAAGGGGTTAAGAAAGAAAGGTTGACATTTTTTTTTAAGTGTCTAGGAAATACAAACGGTTGCTAACAAAAGCCATCTGGTAAGAATTTGAATGACTCAGCAGGTGCCATTTCCATTTCTAGAAAAACAACCCAGACCTCCTCACCTCACCTGGATCTAGCACAGTTGCAATGAGTTATGGCTCCAGACAGACTCTACAGAGACCAGGGCTTTGCACGGCCCTCTCCAGTCACCACACAGTCAGCACATAGCCCCAAGCCCACTCCCTGGAGCTTTCGGTTCAGGAGAATTGTCAGGGGCTTCGTGGGAAGGGATTTCAAAAAAGACCTGACCCTAGATGCCTTCAACCTCAGGAGGCGTTCCAAGGGCAAGCAGGTGCAGCTTCTCTGGGCTGCTCGCGCATTTCCTGCTGGCGGCATCCCAGCCTGACTTGCCAGCCAGCACCCACATTGGCCAGAGCATTCCACAAACCTTTGTGCAGCCCTGGCTTCAGCTCTATATGCCAGAGATTTCCCTTTGAGTCATGACACTCTCAGATACGCAGACTGGGCTGACAGACAGACACAACTTTTTTATTTTTCAGAATTCCTGTGTGCTTAGCAGTTGGATAACCTGAAGTTGCATTTTATATAAAGCTGAAGCAGGAAGTACTGACTAAACCACAACCCATGCCTTCAGTAGAACTAATGCCAGAGTAAAACTTGATGGTAATCAGGTGCCTATCCAGTTTTCTCCCAGACCTCAGTCTCACCATGTCACAAGCAGTTGGTCAGTCAGTTGGAGCCACTAAAGAATTAGGACCCCTGGGACTCTTGTTAGCCAGTGGCTTCCTCCTTTGGCTTAGCAGTGAAGTGGATTGATTATATTTTTCTTTCCACTGCCTTTTTTTTGCCATCCTTCTTCCCTCATTTTCTCAATCCTTCTACTTCTCTTTTTCCATCTTCCCATCTCTCTTTTTTTAAAAAAGGAAAAACTTGTAGTCACATACCAATAGCTGAATTGGTCAGCCAAATGACCCAACCGTAAGTTAAATACCGAGGAGCCCCACTTCCGTGCTGACTGGCACCAGGCTCTAGTCTGAGGAGATTTGTCAATTCATTTCACTGATTCTATGTGGCTGATGCTCTTCCTCATCTCCTCTAGACAAAGGTGGGAAACTAAGGCACAAGAAGAATTAAATCATGAGGGCACTGAAGTCCCTTCGGTTTGTGGCTTGGGCTTTCCTCCGTTCAATGTGGCACTGTGCCAGGCACAAGCAATGAGTGAACCAAGGTGTTGACTCTTGAGATGTCTAAGGATTACATCTTCATCCAGATGAAGATGAGGCTATGACAGAGGAAATGGGACACTTCCTTTATGGAAACCACAGGACTTAATAGCTCTTACATCCCCCTTGGGGACATTCCCAGTGAAGGGACCCTGCACAATCTTCTAAATACTCCAGGATGAAATCTGCTGTGCCCAATATGTTTTAGGCAGTAGTCCTGACCTCTCCAGGCCAGTGTCTAGCAGGAAAAGGCCACTGGCATGCCTCACTGCAAACCACTACCAGGGAGAAGGAAGCATCCCCCAGTGCCTCCTTCACACTAAACAGGACTAACAGCATACCCCAGACACTGACTCCTGTATGAAAATACACAGGGATCGGTTACCAAGACAGAAAGTGAGCTGGTCCTTTCAAGATCTGTCCATCTACACCAGTCAAGGGGATTTCATAAGGTTGGTGGGAAAATCCCCCCTACTCTCCTCCAATCCCCAGCAACCAGGTTAACATTTCCATTATATCCAAAAACACAACCTCTGTTTCTAAGGGGTTGGAGGGGGTGCCACTCAGTTCTAGAGGTCAAAGCAAGGACCCACGCTCAGGCTGGTGTCTGTCTGCCGAGGACACCTGGGACTTGGCTTCTGGGCTTCCGTGAAGGAACAAACACACTCAGGCCCTGAACACGGAGGTGTCAAGGGCGTTCTGGACTTGAATCTCTCCATCCCACATCACTGGTTCTCTCTGGAGGAGCATATGATCTTCTGCGGTTTGGGGCAGAGCTGAGTAACCCAGGATGTCTAAAAGTGCGCCTTCCTAGAGCTCGGTGCTTGCACCTGCTGTCAGGACAAAGAACCGCGATTCAAAGATTTCTGAGCAGGAAATGTCGAAGAATGAGGTATCTTGATGAAGGCAACCGAGAGAAAGAAAGCGAAGCACATGCTCACAGCGGCTCCGGAGCCCACACTCCTCCAACCCGCCCAGCCCGAAGCCTTTCAAAGGCTTTCGGAGGCCTGTGCAGGTGGCAGGCAAGCACAGGGCGCCCCCTTTACACTGACCTTCACAGGTAACCCACCACTCACCGGACACCCAAAGAGAAGAAGGGAGGGTGCTGCCGAAAGGCAGTTGTGAGAAGCAGGCCCCTGAAGTAGAAGCTGAGGCACCTAAACTTGAACCTAGATGTTCAAACTCAGGCCCATTTCCCTTGCTCGCCTGGGAGACCTGGCATTAGAGATAGGCATTGCAAAAGCTGCCTGCCAGGACCCAAAGAGGGCATGAGGGAGCTCAAAAATCCTAGGTGCTCAGCTGCTTTGTGGACACTGTCAGGCAGAGCCAAAGATACCAGTTACCCCAGGATGTTTTTGCCAAGTCCTGCGGCAGCAGCGTGGCCCACTGTGTGATTGTACAATTCCGGCATAGAGGGCTTCCAATCCGTCCAGAGCCTAGAATGTGGGCTTGGAACTGACAGGACTCTTAGAGCCGGTCACCTGTGTCAACATCTCTTGGCACAGTGCTGGCGTCGTGGGGGAGTGGAAGGGTCCACCCAGCTCCTGTCCAGGCACAGCCCTGGCACATCCTCCAGGCGCGGAAGCTGCTCCTGGGCAGGTGACTATGGCTCAGAGACAGGCAAGGGAGTAGGGACTTAGGGTTAAGGGATCTTGGTGGGGCATTCAGGGCTGTCTTCTGGCTGCACCCACGCCTCTGGTGACAGTAGCACCTGCCTTGCAGCTGGGCGCTTCCCCTCCCCCACCCTTCCCCCCAAAGCCCTGCGTCCTGCCAGCAGCGCCCTGCTCCGCCTACAGGCATCTGTGCAGCGGTGGGTCCCAGGACAGGACCGCAGCTCCTGCCGGATGCGGAGGTGGGGACTGGTGGGTTGGGGCAAGCAAGCGGGAGAGGCTGAGCTCACAGTGCAATCCTATGCAGCAACCGAACGTTCTGAAGACAACGAAGAGCACACAGGACTACATCTGAGATATAGATAGGCAAGAAGTGTGTAGTTCTTTTCTTCTTAGAGTATATGTGTTTGTTTGTTTGTTTGTTTATTCAATCAGCTTACAAGTTCTCTGACAGTATTTGCAAACATGGTTTTCTGTAATTGGTTCTCATACCCCTCCCTCCCATTTCCCTGTCCCTTGCTCCAGTGTCCCTCCCCCTTCCACTCTGCCCCCAAGATTTGCTTCCATGTTAGCATTTCATGTGTTCTATTGTCATTCCTACCCTTAACGTCCTCCTTTTCCATCTTAAGAATCCCTTCTTGTTTCCCAGCCTTTATCCACATTTACTCCCACCTAGAAACACACATTTGACAAGGAGAAGGGAGGATCCAGGATCGGCATATAAAATGAACCCAAGGCACTTGTCAGCCCTCGCCTGGCTTAGGTTCAATACCCTTTAGAAAGCAAGAGGGTGTGTTGAGAAATGAGCAAGGTCATCAGGGTATAGCTCAACACAGCAAGTGGCAGAAAAGCTGCCAAGGGTGCACCCTCTCTATATTGCCAGAAAGTGAACCAAAGGTTGCAAAGCTGGGTGGAGAGCCCCCCCCCCCCCCGTGAGGGATCGCAGAGCCCCTCAGCTGGAGGCGTGGATAAACAGGAACCTGTGATTGCATTCTTCAGAGGTTAGCTAAGAAAGGCAGGTGCAGCCTACCTGGTGCTTATCTTCTTGGCTTTTACCCACTAGAAATAGCTATCCTTTATTGCCTACTGTCCTGGAGGTAGGAGCCCCCTGGGTTTCCTGCCCTTTCTCTTAGTTGTTTTTATTAAGTAAGTTTTTTCGTTTGTTTATTCTTAGAACCTCCGTGGTCTAAGGCAGCAGCTGGAAAGCCTGTTTAAGACTCTGAGCCATTCTGACACACCCATGGCACTGTCTGCCTTCTGAGCAGGTCAAATCAGCTTTCCAGGTGTTAAATAACATTGACTACTAATTGTGTAACCAGCATAAAAGTTAAGCACTGTGGTCCAAGACGGGGAAAGTACCTTGCATTTGCTGCCAGTTTCTATAATGCTTCCTTGAACTCTCAGGGATCCTGTCCCTCTGTTAGAGTATTTGTCACATTGATTTTTTTTTTTTTTTTTTTTTTTTTTTGGTGTATTTACTTGGAAATCTTGAGTTCCAACTGAGGGGATGAATGCATTTTGAATGTGTTGTGTGCATTTTAAATGCGCAGTTTGAAGGACCCACAGGGCAAACTTTCTCCTTTCTCTGCCTTTGCATTTGTTGCCCCTGGTGGGAGGGGTGGCTACTCTAATGGGGTCATATTGCAGGCTAAGTAGCCATTTGTGTGCCTTCCTGGTCTCGAAGGTTCTTTTTGTGTGCATGCCGTATTCCATACTAAAATGAGGCTTATTACCTTGCTCATGCCATATCAACAAGGAGGTATGGAGATAGGACACAAGTCTATGGGACTCCTATGCTTACAGGTGCCAGCCCCAGCCTCACACCTACGCCAGCTCCTGAGTGTGGCTACAGACCTGCCTGCCTGTAACGTTTGGCCTTTGTAAGCGCTGCCTGCAATAATGTCAAGATTCAAACCTAAGCCTCCAGGCATGAGAAGTTTGTTATGAAATCCCACCCACCTCTCCCCTGAGCCACAGTTGCAAAACACACTGACAGAACCAGACAGCACTTTGAGGCAAGGGACACTGGCTATACCATTCCCACAAATGGACTTCTCCGAAGCCGAAGTCAGTCCCAGGCTTTTTCTCTGGCTCTCCAAATGGCTTGTGCCCCTTCTCTGTTACAATCTCCCCCTGGCTACAGCCCTCCTGCCACACCTGCAGGCATCTGGCACCCCAAGTTCACCAGTGGCTCCCTGCAGCCCTTGGAAATAAGCGGAGCATTGACTTTGGGCCACTTCGTAGTTTCTTTGGGCCCCTGTTTTGATGAAATAGTGTCACCCCTTAGTCACTTCTATCAACCGTACGCAGCTGGCTAGTGTTTGGAGCCCAGGAGCCATTCTTTGAACCACAGACAGAAACAGGTTCTCTTTACGTCTCCTCAGTGTGGAGGGCCTAAGCGGGGAGCTTGGATTGGCTTTCTGGTTCGCTCTCTTGTATCCCATACCTTTGCTTATCCTGGAGAAGGTCCACATATGTGGGGGATAAAAATGTGCCTCCCGGAGGACACCAGAGGGTACTGACCCAGAGTCCTCAAACCAACACAAGGGCTCAAAGAACAGCAGTATTCACCCACCCCTCCTGGCCTCGAAAGTTTTCCTCGCCCAGGACAAGTAAGACACACACATTCCAGGGCCAGGAAGTATTTGCTGTGTGAACGAAAAGCCTAAGCATAAAGAAACAGAGATATTGTCAATTGTCCCCTTTCCTGGCTATCCTTTCTTCTGTGTTCCTAGGCCAGCTATTGAGGGACTTTTAAACTTTTGTGGGTTGTTGATTTTTTTTTAAAGTCACAGGAACTCTACTGTCTTAATGAGATTTCTATTGCTGCAGTGACCATTGCACCACGACCAAAAAGCAAGTTGGAGAGAAAAGGGTTTGTTTGGCTTGTGTTTCCACATTGCTGTTCATCACCAAAGGAAGTCAGGACAGGAACTTAAACAGGGCAGGAGCCTGAAGGCAGGAGCTGATGCAGAGACCGTGGAAGGGTGCTGCTCAATGGCTTGCTCCCCACAGCTTGCTCAGCCTGACTTCTTATAGAACCCAGGTCCACCAGCCCCAGGGATGGCCCCACCCACAGTGAGCTGGGCCCTCCCCCATCAATCAGTCATTAAGAAAATGTCCTACAGCTGGATCTAATGGAGGCATTTCCTCCATTGAGGTTCCCTCCTTTCAGATGACGATACCTTGTGTCGAGTTGACATAAATCAGCCAGCACATCTCCCTTTAATTTTGTCAGGGAAGCTGGGCACAAGCAGCTGTCATAGTTACATCATCAAAGAATAAGAGATGCTGCCAGAGCAGGACACGTTCGAAGAAAACAAAATACCCATTCATGGTTTTCCTTCTTTAGTGAGACCCTTGGGAACTCTTTCAAATATTGACACTGGACATAATACATCTGGTCATGCCTGCTTCTGTGACCTTGCTTCCTACCCATCACAGTTCTACACACCTTTCCCTGACTGTTGATTTCTATAGCAACAAGATCCTTCCCTTTACTCTCACCCTATCTGACTCATTGAAGCCCAGCAAAAAGCCCCTTAGTCCAACAAGCTAGACTTGCTATCTTCCTGAAGCTTCCTGCCACAGGCAGGGTACACCCCTCTCGTTGAGAGGACTCCAAGCCTACCCATGACTGTTTCTTCATTCCTTCACTTCTCCATAGTCCTGTGCCCAGCAGGAGGCCAATGAGAGATCAAGTTATTGACCTGCATAACCTCTTCCATTAAACACACACACACACACACACACACACACACACACACACGCGTGTACACACACAGGAACAAAAAGAAGAAAAAGGAAAGAACCAGGCCTTCCAACCTACTTGCTATCCAAAGAAGGTTTCTGGTAACTGCTGTTACCAGTTTTGGAGCCTCAGTATATATCTAGTCCCTTTTGACAGGCAAGGAGCTTACCTACCCTGATATCACAGACACCAACACAAACAGCGCCACAGTGAAGATCTCAGACAGGAGGCAGGCAGAGAGGAACTGATGAGCCCTGACCCAAAATGCCCCTGCTGTCTCCTCCAAGCTGCCCATCTTTGAAAACTTCCACCAGGTGCCACCTTCTCCAAAAAGTCTTCATAGCCGCTCCCAGCCTTCTCCCGTTTCTTCCGCTTTGGATTCCAACATCACTTCTAGACCTTCAAATTAGCATTTAATTATAAGCCTGTCTTGTCTGTTCCCCACGGCTGTATAGGGGTTATTCTGGTCTCCCTAAGTGGATGGTAGTGGGCAGGGCCAACGTCTTCATGTCTGTCTCTTTCCTGGGTCCTGCCCAAGGGGACCAGGTGTAGTGCCTAGGTACTCGGAGAAGCACTAAGTCCCCACCAGCTGGTGGCTTGGCTCTTTCCAACCAGTGTCAGTCTCTCACTGGCAGTTCCTTTGTAAGCAGAGAGGGGAAGCTGTGGAAGTCAGCCAGCGAGACTGTTGTCACTAGCTGGTGGGGATATACCCTGCCTTCCTTACAGTGGTGTGTTGGGGAGTCACATCTTCTCACGGATGCTTGTGGAGAAGTTCAAGGAAAGAGAATAGGCAAAGCTGTGTTGCACTTGGGACAGGGTGTAGAACGCAGCCCAAACCCAAAGCCAAAGGGAACAGAGGAAAAGGAAGCGCTTTCTCAGAGTAGCCCTGGGGAGCATTCCCAGAGGTGGCCCGAAGAGTAACTCAGTCAAGCTGGATGGATTCCACTTGCATGGCCAGCAGGACGCTAGTGCTGGTGACCTCCATAAATCAAGGTGCTGTCTGGATCTTGGGCATCACCAGGGACATTTACATCATCAGCTATATACAACATGGGAGTCTGTGGACCCAACCAGAAGCCCAAGGGTGGGACCTTGCATCTTTGATGCTTCCTTCGATGTTCCACGTGCACACTGGGTCCAGAACATGGCATTAACTTTTTCCAGGCCACCGTCATTTCTTACGCTACACAAAGCCTTCCATTCCCTGTGGGGGAATAATTCTTGCCCTTGTGACTCACCCACCAGCTGGTCCATACTGGAACTAAACCTGTGGCTCATTCATGTCATCTCCTACACCAGAAGAGCTGCTCTATGGGTGGCCTTAGGAAGGACCCAGGTCAAGACAACTGGTATCAACTAGACAAAGCCAGGGCAGGTTTAATCACCCTGAATGCTGATTTTTGTCATTCACTCAAGATGAAAATGAAAAAAACTTGGCGCACTGACTGCTGTATGCCGCCCTACAGAGAAAGCTGGGGCCACAACTACTGTAAGGCATCTTATAGAAGATATTGGGGTTATCATGATTGTGCACCATCCTAGAGAAGATGCCAGTGTTAAGGTCACTACCATGCCCCAGCTCACAGAATGTTGGGGTGTGACCCACAGCGTATAATGTCTCGCCTACTTGGCACCTTAAAGTGGATTGAATGAGAAGAATAAAGAGACGCTTCTTGCCATGACTTTCTTCAAGTCTAGATGGTGGAGTGAGTCTAATTGCATCACACACTCACTAAGCTCTCCTCAACTTCAGTCACCTTGCTTGGGTGACCTGCCGGTTAAATGAGCTCTCACGTCCATAGGACCCTCTGCTCAGCTTTGAACTACAACAGGTGCTGGTTGTTGAGAGCCATGATCACTGAGGCCGAGGCTAGGTGTGTAGTGATGACCAGGGCCCTCAATGTTGTCCCTAAAGTCTACGTGGACTCTCAACTGCTCCAGTGTAATGATGGAGGAAAAGCTCAAGACAGGTTGTGGGGACCCATCTTCGGCTCATCTAAAGGAAGTGGAGCCTTGAGGCCCATCCTCTCATAGAGAATGAAACTGGAGGGGCATAAACCGGAGGCTTAGCAGTTCTGAGCAGCAGACTGCAGGCACAATGCATGTGACATGACACCCTAACACAGCACAGCTTAAGGTCAGTCTCGTCTCCCAGGAGAGAAATGCCTTTCCCTCCGCCAATGCATTCTGCCACTGTCCGAGCACAGAAGGTGCCCAACTCACGAAGGTTTCACCACCTACAAGGGGCAAGCATGGGTTAATCCTGTTCTTCCCTTCATTCTTTTGTGTGAGCCTCTCCATGAAGAGCATGTTGCTTCCAACTCTCAATCATCCTGGATCCACCCGTCCCTCAGAGCACATCCGCCATAGGCAGCCTTAGATAGGCCTAACCCTCCATCAGAGCACACCTACTTCAGGTAGCCACAGCGGACACACTCAGCCATTAATGTATATCTGGGCCCAGGCAGTCACAGCCAGACACGTCCTTCTATCCCTGTGAATCTACCAGGTGCGTATGCAGAGATCAGAGGATAACACAGTGTGTCCAACTCTCTCTCTCTCTCTCTCAAAGTCTCTCATCTGGAGCTGTGCTGGCGGCTAGCAAGCCTCCTCAGTCCTCTGACGCCCCGCAGCACATGCGTGGTCACAGGCACATGCATGGCCATGCCCAACTTTCATGGATGCCCCATTCCTGGAGAACTCAAGTTCTCAGACTAGCCCAGCAAGCTCTCTTACTTATACAACTCCCTCAGCTCCCCATTCATGGCACTCTTGAGTAAGACTTTTGTAGTATTGAGGTTTTGCAAAGACTCCACGAGGCTAGTTTAGAGAAATTATTTTCCAAACAGTCTTTATTTCAGAAGAATTTTTATATGCCTATGCTGTATGATTATACATTCTAATTTAAATTTTAAAACGAATGGTATGGTTTAGCCAGTAGCACAGATGTTACAGAGAAAAGGTTCAACTTTTAGTGAGCAAAACAACCAAAGTCTTTAATGGACCTTTGCCACATACTCTTTTTATTATTTTTGTTTATTATATTACTATTATTATTCAGCCCATACACTTATGACTATATGTGCAGTAAACAGTCATAGTTACTCAGATATATCTCATGTTGGAAGTCTGTGGTCTGCTTTTTTATTTTGATTTTACAGAGGATTACAGTTAAGAAGTTGCATGAATCTCAAAAGAGTCTTTGAACTTCGGACATTTAAATGAATTTGAAACTGTTATAGACTATGGGGACTTTTGAAGTTGGACTGAATGCCTTTTTGCATTATGTCATAGCCATAAGCCTATGGGGGCCAGGGAATGGGATGTGGTGGTTTGAAAAGGAATGGCTCCAACAGATTCATATGTTCGAATGCTTGGCCATAGGGAGTGGCGCTCTTAGGAGGTGTGGCTTTCTTGGAGTAGGCGTGGCCTTGTTGGAAGAAGTGTGTCACTGTGGGAGCAGGCTTTGAGGTCTCTTCTGCTCAAGCTATGCCCAGTGTGGCACCTGCTGATCAAGATGTAGAACTCTCAGCTCCTTTTCCAGCACCATGGCTGCCTACACGCTGCCATGCTGATATGGACTAAACCCCTGAACTGTAAGCCAGACACAATTAAATGTTTTGCTTTGTAAGAGTTGCCATGGACGTAATGTCTTCTTTACAGCAATAGAAACCCTAACTAAGACACTCCAAACTGAAACTTTTTGTAGTTGGTGTTGTTTTGTGACAGGGTTTTTCTATGTGTAGTCCTGGGTGTCCTGGAACTTTCTCTGTAGACAAGACTGGCCTCATACTCACAGAGATCCACCTGCCTCTGCATTCCATGTGCTGGGATTAAAGGCGTGTGCCACCACACCGGGTTCAAAATGAATCTTTTTCATCTTCCCAAACTGAAACTCTGTCTTTCTCCCCACTTGCCCTACTCCCTACCTGCGAAGAAGCAAGCTTTTTTCTTTTTTTGAAAGACCTGCGCATGGGAAGACAGACCATGTATAGAATATTCTAATTGCTGCATAGTATTTTACTGCTTAATGACATGACAGCTTGTTTATCTCTCTTCCTAGCACTGGTGTTTAGGATGGTTTCAATTTTTCCTCAATAGGAACAGTGGTATAGCAATGTTCTTGTGCATAATTCCACCCGCAGGTGTGAGAATTTCCCGAGGGCATCTCCCTGGAAAGGGACGCTGACTCAGAGGTGTGCCATTCTGTAAGATATTGCCAAATTGTCCTGCAAAGAGTCTGTGGGGAGTGGCTTCTTCTCGAATCACACATGACATGTGACAACTCTTATTGCTTCATGCTCCATCTCCAGGCATTGGGAGACCTGGGCTCTTGCAATCTGATAGGTGTGAGATACGATCTCACGGTTGCTTTGCTGTGTATCTGTCTCCCTTGGGTGAACATGTTCTCCTATCTTAACTGGTTTTTCAGGATTTTCTCTCCATGCAGTGAACTGGAAGTAGATTCACACATCATTTCTTCTTGAGACTGTGTGTCTTCACGGAGCAGTGTCTTCGGGGTTCACCCATGTTGGAGCATGGGGTCAGAATCCCCTTCTCCAGAAGCTGACTCAACCATGTGTGCCCGTGCCCCATTTTGCCTGCTGGTTCATCTGGGTTGTTTCTGCTGCTTCCAGTGCTAACACTCTTGTGAGCAGTGGCATAAAAAAATAACTACCCAGGCCCTGCTTTATATCCTTTGTATGTGTTCCCAGACTTGTGTCATAGACTGAATGTCTTATCTTAGGCTTAACTGATACTCTTTAGCACTTATCCTTCACTTTCTGCATTTGTCCCAAATATCCCCCGTTACATAACTGTGTTTATGTTTATTACCCATGGATTGTAATTGTAGTAGCAAGTTCAGTAGCTTGCTTAGGCTACGTCCTGCCTAGTGCTGGAAGACAGTCTCTCGTGTTTTTCCTCTTCGTATTGCTTTATCTAAATCGGCAGTTCCCAACCTGTGGGTCATGACCACCAGAAAACACATATTGGTCTTAGGAACTGAGACACCACTCAGTAGCAAAATTACAATAATTGCAGAAGTAGCAATGAAAATAAATTCACAGTTGGGGGCTCCTAAGGCCGTCGGAAACATGTGTTTTCTGATGTCGTGACCCACAGCTTGAGAACCACTGATCTAAACTGGCTTTGTGTGTGTGCTGTAAGGTGGGAACCTGATTTGTGTTTTCCTGATATGATAAACAGACGCCTGGAGAACGAATCCCCACGTTTCCCAATGCTTCACAGTTCTACGTCTTTCTGAGGCCAGCTTCCCAAATGAGTCAGTTTCTAGGCACCCATGTCTATAATTAATCCATTTTTTGAATTCTTGGCCCAGTGTTTCTCACTGTCTCCATTGAAACAGCTTTCTCATAAATGTTATTCTTTGCAGAATAAATTCCTGCCGCACTTTTCCTTTCAAAATATCTTATTTGTGTTTGGCCCTTTTCTCCTGCATGTGAATCCAAATTTCTTGAACTCGGATTAACAGTTTGCACTAAAAACTGTACCACTGTGCCTTCCCTTCCACGACACCCATGTCTTCTTCCCACTACCTTCTTCATTTCATCATTGCATGTGTCATTCCCTTGACTATTCGAGAAACAAGCAGAAGAACTCAGCCCAGAACCCCCAGCATAGCATTCCTTCTACCGACTTCAGACAGACTCGAGCCTAACCCCAGTAACTTCTGTTGCCTTCCTATGAATGTCCAAGCATCAGCTCATTCATTCTTTAGTGAGCATGAATCAAGGCTGATGGGCCCTTTGGTTCTGGTTATGGATATATTTTTCTGCCCATAGAAACTTGTACTAGGACAGTCTGAAGACAAGGCTCAGTGGTTAAGAACGGTGGATGCTCTTGCAGAGGACTGGGGTTCAGTTCTTAGCATCTACAAGCTGACTCACAGTCACCTGTAACTCTAGTTCCAGATGATCCGATACCCTCTTCTGGCCAGAGAGCAGATAGGTGAGAGCCATTCTGACTCAAGCTAACCAAGCCATAGGAGAGCAAAGAAAAGCCAGACAGACCATCCATTTAACCAATTACTGCTAAGACAAAACACAATGCCTGAATCCATTTCTGAAAGCCAAACATCCACTCTGTGGATTTTGCCTGTGCAGGCAAACTGCAGACTAGCCATGAAGCTGAATTATAGTCCGTGTTTGCTTGGTGACATTAGAGTGAAAGCAGGGAGGCTTGTGTTTGACTTATATATGTCTTGACACCAAGTTGTCTTGAGCTGCTAAGAGAGCTTTGTGGACAGCAGGAGGGGACCTAGCCCAGGTTCAGAAACTCTCCCTTCCAGTGGAAGGACTATGTTTCTACACCCTGACTGCCTTCCTGCTGCTTCCAGGACAGTCTCTTCTCCTTCCATACATCTTCTGGCTGAGGGCATCGCTGTCCCACACAGCTATAGCTGATAGATGTTTAGAAGATACATGATTTAGGTTCTTTAGTGTAAATTATAATTTCACTCTTGATATGAACAAGTTCCAGTTTGGGAGATTTGAAGAAGGCCAATCTAGAAGGCCCCAGCAAGGAGACAGAGGCTCCTGGAGGCTAAAGGACTTTGTTATCTGGAGTTGCCTAGCTCATAGTTGCCAGGACCCATTCATTACAAAGCAAGTTGTAGTCTAACTGACAAGGGAAGGTGATTGAGAAAAGCAGGTGTCCAAAGCTAAGTGGCTAAGTTTGGTGTCTAACCACATTGGTCTCTGAAGCAAACAGCCCTGACAGCAAGACACTGATACTGACTCCTGCTCTTCCAACTTCCATAGTCTGTCACAGCATGTCGTGGGGGAAAGAAGAATACCACAAGACATGAGACCACCATTTAACTTCTCTGTCAAGTTGTCTACAGCTTCACACAGCACCCTTTTTGGGTGCTGAAGTTACTGTATCCATCTTCCAGGGTTTGCTTCCTGCATTTTAGCTCCGCTTCCTTCTGAGTCTGATCCCTGCCTACCCCATGAAGTTTCTCATCCTAAGCATCTCTTTATAGTCCTCAAGAGGCCGACTCCATTTCCTTCTCTGTTGCTGTGATAAAATGCCCTAACAGATGCAACTGGAGGGAGAATGGGTTTATTCTGGCTCCCAGCTCTGAGGTACAGTCTGTCCTGGCAGAAAAATCAAAGTATCAGGAACTTGGAGTAGCTGGTCATGTGACATTCACAGCCGGGAAGCCGAGAGATGAACACGTGCTGTCACTCAGCTCCCTTTCTTCATTCATAGTGTCAGTATCCCACAAGGAATGGTTGGGTGGATCTTCTCGCTTCCATGAACTTAACAAGATAATTCCTGTAGTGCTGTCCAGAGGCTCATATCCCTAAGTTGACAACACTGACCATCACAGTTGTTGATGACCTTATTCCCAGTCCATCCCCAAAGGCAGAAATCTATCCTACCTGTGCGTCCTGAACCAGAGCCCTTTGCTCTCACCATAACCATCCCTTCTTCCCAAGGTCAGTGCCTCTATACTATCAAAGGCTCCAGGCCTGCCCACCGGAAAAAGGTATCCTGCCTGCCAGGAGCTGGGAGCCCAATGAAACTATGTGCTACCACTTACCACACAAATATTGAGTCCCTGTGGAACAGATATGTCTCCATCAACTGAGTCCTGGGGAAAAAAAAAGTCAAGACAAGTTCTATAACCCCCTGAACAGGCAGCCTTCAGACTATCAGGGTGACTTCACTTTGATCCCGTTTGAACACTCCTTCATTGCTGATAGCCTATGGTTCTCTATGAAGGAACCTTTTAAGTACTGCTGGAACATAGAAAAAAATCATGAATAAACTTGGTAGAAACAGAGGAAAACTTTATTTCAATGAAATGTAAGTTCCTTAAGGTTGCTATGATATTGGACAGTGGTTCTAAGTAACTTCTTGAAAGTCAGACCTTTGTGGCTGCTATGATCCATGTCAATCATCAGCTTGATTAGAGGCCATTACATACCACAAGTTACATCTCTCCTCACGAGTGATCTCTGTGAAGATGCCCTGATGGATGCCTGAGAATCTCCATATACAAACATCCACTCTCCAGGCTCCAATACTTTCCCTCAGGAATTCTTCACTAGAAGGAAAATGGCCGCCACGCTCACCCCAGACCTTCACTTCCCTGCTTGTTTTGCCTACCTTTGCCAACAAAGCCACTTCCTTGTCCTCAAGGCACCTCAGGATCCCTCTTCTTCCCTCTTCTTGACTTTCATTTCTCAGACCTTGTCTTGAGCCACATCCTTTGTGTTAGAAACAGCTCCCACTTCCTGTGGGCCCCGCACCTTTAGAGCACTTCCCCTGTACACCCTGCTATCTGCAGTTTTGACACTTTAATCTTGGGGAGCTTTCCAAACCCTGCTGTCTACCCTGACTAGCAAAGTCAGTGGGTTCTCTATAAAACAAGCAGTGTGCCGGGGATAGGGGGCTGTCATGTCCCCTGAGTCCAGCGTGAGGTGGTGCAGATCCACCAGTCTCCACCTCAAAGGTAAAGAAGACTCTTCAAGTGGAGAGCACCTGAAACTGCTACCTGACGCCATTTTTCCTATTTTCCTAAGATAAAGGGACATGAGTCCCTGTTGGAATCTCAGCTCATTGCCCTTATCTCCTGACCTGTCAGCCTCAGTTTAATAGTTAACTGATACCCACCCACTCTCTATTACAAGGTGGGTCATAGACTCCATGGCCAGATGAGCAAAGTGCTGCAGAGACAGAGAGAGAGAGAACTATTTCCTGGGTGAGGAAAGAAACACCAAAGTTAAGCCCACTCAGTTCCCAGGAGCTCAGGGTGGTCTGGAGCAATGGATGGCATGAGATTATAGCTCTACAGCAACAATAGCAGTGGCAGTGGAGTATCTGCTAGGTGGTTCTAGGAGGCATATTGGTCTTTATCCTAGGATCGTGGGCATTTTCTCTTCCCTTAAATGAGCCTGAGCTCTCAGATCTCAGAATATGGAAGTTAATGCAGAAACTCAAAGCTATCAAACTATAGGAAAGAAGTATCTGTGGGAGCTCAGTCCTAAATATAACATCTATGTCTGCCGTCTGTCTGTCTGCATATATATATATATATATATATTTATGACACATAGACCTATATACATATGACACATGTACTCTCTCACACACACATACTCTCACACACACATGCAAACACACATACACACTAAGGCTCAGATACCATTGTGGAAGAGGGAACAGAAACATTCTAAGAGCCAGAGGTCAGGAAGAACCACAGTAAAACGCTGGCTTGTGGGCATGACGAGACGTCTATGCTCAGGAACTCACAGCAGCTGTGGCTGCCTGCAGAAGACCTGCACAAGGTCAAGCCGGCCAACGCTCCAGCACGGGCTTGGCCTCCCTCTGTCATGAGACAACTCTTAGAAGCATGATTGGCTCTAAAGCTGTCAGTGGACTTTCCCTTTAGGACAAAGGAATCTAAAAGTTCAACCAGCAGTGACCGCACCACAGTGACCATCATCATCCCTTCCCCGGGGCTGTGGATACTGCTCCCAAACGCACTTAAGTGACAGCACCTTGCCTTTCCAGATCCAAAATCTACACACTCCAGAAAAACAATCCAACTGCAGGCCTTCTCAGTTGTAAGACACTCTACAGAGCCAGGGCCTTGTGGTCCAGGCCAGCTCTTCCCCAAACCCCAGGCTCAGTTGGCTAATCACATGGACTTGGCCCTTGGCAGTGCCCAGGTGGCCAACACCTGAGCTTCCTGACCAGGTGTTACTAGGTGAAACGGGCCTGGCTGGTCCTTTAAGGAAGTGGAAATGTAGCAAAAGACAAAAGCTACAGAGAATTGGGACAAGGTCAGCCCCAAGGAACCATGGGAGCTGCTGCAGAAACAAAAGCCCACCCAGAGGTCCTTTGGCATGCCTCTGAGCAGGTGCTAGGACAGAAAGGGCAAGATGGGTGCTGCTCTGACAGCTGTAAGCTCTGTGACCTTGACATGTTTTTTTTTTTTCTATCCTGTGGACATCTGTAAAATGAGATTAATAATTACACCTACCTCCTAAAGACCCCATCATTCAGGAGATGGTATAGGCAAAACTTTCTGTGGTTGTATTGGTTACTTTTCTCAATGCTGTAACAAATTACCTGACACAAGCAGCTGAAGGGGCTGGGGGGAGGTTTCTTCTGGCTCATGGCATGAGACCCAGAAAGCCCAGCAGCAGGGGCATGAAGCAGATGAGTACGTGGAGTCTGCAGTTGGGAAGCAGAGAGGAATGGATGTTGATGCTCATTTCAGGCTCTCGTTTTTATTCATTCATCCCAGGACCCCCACCTATGGCCTCGTGCCACCCACATTTGGGGTGTACCTTCTCACCTCAATTCATCTAGAAACTCCCTCATGATGGAGGTTTGCCTGCAAGGTGATTGCAGATCCCATCTTATGACGTTGGTCACCATAACAATTAATAATGGAGAGCTGGCATCACTGTCCTCATGGCGAGGTCCCCTAACTACAGGTGAGAGACTGGAAATTCTGAGGGCAGAATTTCTTCCTCCTCAAGACCCCATAGACCAAATATGGAAAGGGGCACCTTTCTCTTCCTAGGCACCCACAAAATCACCCGTGGGTTCTGTGGGCCTCGGAAGAATTTCGAGAGAAACCAGGGCACGAATTCGGTGAATTTAAGGGGAAGTACAGTGTTTCCCTTTAGCTTCCAGAATCCAGCGCCCAAGTAGACACCAACAAAGACCAGGGACAGCCTGGTCCCAGCCTGTGTACACCAGGTGCCAAGAACTTGGTAAAAGGGAGATGACTTGCTCACCTCCACCCCCTCCCAGCAGGGTTCTGCATATGACTGATAATCTCCCAGGCAACCTAGAAGCCCTGCTCACCTGAACTCTGCACCACCGCCTACTCAGCCTACAGCCAGCTCCTAGGACAATTCTCACTGCCTCAGCCACCAGAGGTCCCTAAGCAAAGGTGATTTTGCAAGGGCTTGCAGGGTTGAGGCGAGAACTTTGTTCCTGAAACCAGGTGTCGAGATGACAAATACTTCCCCTTAACGGTTGGGGTTTTATCAAGCAGAGAATCGGGCCTGATGAACACTCTAATAATCAACTGGATTGAAGCGAGAAGGACATCAGCAGGCCAGAATGACAGACCCTGGCCTGTGGGTGGTTTCTGGAGTCCCATGAGCCAAAGTGGCCGCTGCTTTCAGCATGTCTACAATAGCTTTACCTGAACACAGCCACTTCTTGTCATGGTAATAAAAAATAAAAATAAAAAAATAAAAAAATAATTTTTTTTTTTTACTTGAGCTTAAAAAGGGTCCAGCTGTCACCTGCTAGGCCCTTTTTTATATTCATGGTGCTCATTTCAAGTGCATTTAGGCAGGAAAACCAAATGGGGACTTTATCGACTCTATCTGGATGCTGGGAGTTGAGGTGTGGGGAGCACCAGGCTCTCCCGGCCCAGCCAGACAAAAGACAATGGCGGGGTTTGAAACTCAAGGACAAAAGACACAAACTCTTTTCATTCAACTTCAAGGGCAAGCTCTTTTGGTTTGCCAGCCCCTCACCTAGGCTTCTCCCCAGGGAAGAAGTCTCTCAAAAGAACCCATAAAATGGCTTTTGAAGTAAGACTAACCTTCCACAAGGTGAGAAATCAGGCTTTGTTATTATCTTCAGGAGGAAGGAGAAGGACAGGACAGATGCAAGGCTGGAAATACACCACTGGCTGGGCAGGGTGAGGGAGTGGAGGCCAGCAAATGAAACGAGGAGCTTCCCCGAGGACCTGGTCCTCTCTGCATTCGCCTGCCCAGCATTTCTTAAATAACTCGTCCCTCCCTGGCACTAACACATGCTTGACTCTGTTCTGTGCTCATGGGGAACAGGTATAGGGAAGGATGGAGAACAGCATCCGATTGCAGCGACTTGGACAGCAGAGGGGAAAGGGAGCCCAGGGCTGCCTTGGGAGTTCAAGGCCAAGGGACTTCACCATATAGGAAAGGAGAGAGACAGGATTATGGAGGGTGATACCAGAAGGCCAGCAGCAGCAGCGGAGCTGGAGGTCCCAGAACCTACTCAGAGCTGCATGGTGGCCACTGCCTGTAATCACATGCTTCTAAGGTGACATGGGAGGAGGAAACAGGAGAATTCCCCAGAAGCTCTCAGGCACTTGCACTCAGTGCACACACACACACACACACACACACACAGAGAGAGAGAGAGAGAGAGAGAGAGAGAGAGAGAGATTAGAGTGCCTGCTGTCCAATAATATAGAACCAAAAGTAAAGGTCAGGAGAAGGTGCACTCATCCACTGTGAGAATTTTTAAGAAATACCAAGGCCATTACCCTCACAGGCTATTTCTTTTTCTCTGCTTTTGGCTGAAGCAACATGCCTCTATCCAGTACTCTTTCTGCTGCTGATAAAATCAACAACTACTTTGAAAAAAACATAAAGAGCCAAAGTACCTATTTCCTTCAAGATCTTCAGCTAGATTTCTGTGTTGTAATCAATTAGTATTTACTGAGCTCCTCCCAGGTGCCGTATCCTGTTTGGCATCTGTAAATAAATCTGTAGAAATATAGCTTAGGAAGAGGCCGTGGCTAGCATTGTTGCGTGCCCTCCCTTTCCATTGTTGTGTTTCTGTCAGTTTGAAGCCCAGGAAATAAATTCCTCAAGTAAAGATCTAGCCAGTCCCTGGAGCTTTATTTGCTGGTGGAAGAAATAAGTGCAGCAATGATTTCAGTGGGGACTAGATTTTCTCCATCCCCAGCGAGTTGGGGTGCTACAGTGGTGAATTCCATATACACAGCATCCCTAGTCTTGACAGACTTGGCAGGACCAGTTGGTGGATGGAACCAATAATAACTGGACAATCTGCCCCAAACCACTCGGGCTCAGCCACCCAACAGGACACACCCTGGGCCTCTGTGTTACTGAGCCACTGAGCTTCCTGTGAAGTCCCTGGGGTAGGGGGGTGGTACCAGCTTCCAAGGGGGCTCATTGACAACATGGGACTCTGTTCTGTCTCCCAGCTTGCCTTAGCTGTATATGAACTCTTCCTTTAAGGAGACAGTGCGGTAAGCACGCCAAGACTACTAGTACATTGGATGGTTGAGAAATGTTTGCCATTGAAAGCTGTTTCACTTCCTGCCCGATGCCTCAAAGCGGCTCTTTAATTAAGTTAGCCTTTGCTGTTGCTAACCCCACTGTGTGGCTGCCTCATTCTGCCCAATTTTCATTTTCAGAACTGGGTTACGATAGTGGAACACTTGGTTTCTATTGCTTACAATTATACTTCAAGGCAGTCCAACTAGGGGGAAGAGTCAGGGATGTCAGGAGGACAGAGTAAGTGCCACCAGATGAGAGGGTCAGCCACTGGGGACAGAGCCAACAGGCAGCAAGGACAACCTTTCACCCTGCTCTGCAGAGGCCTGGTTTTCATGGGCTGACCTTGATCTATGGGAAACTGAGTCCTTAGATTTTCCATAGACCGAGCAGCTAGTACCCACCCCCAAGAGCAGGAGTCACCTCATCTGACATGCATCTTTGCTCACTGGAGTCAGCTATGATTTTCTCCAGGGGCAGACACCAAAAGAAACACCGGGAATAGCTTTATATTCTCCAAACACTGCCAGGGTCCTGTCACTGGGGCCTGCTGATAGCTTAAAGATCTTGTTGCTACTAAAATCTGAGTCCTCCTCAGTGCTCACAAGCATCTAGCTTAAAATACAGACAGCTGCTGTGCCTTGCATGCTAGTTCTGTGCCAGACACACAATATTCATTGTACACCTGCTCATTTAATCTTCCTATGACACACTGTTGTCTCTCCTTACAGATGAGGAAATGTAGGCACAGAGTAGCTAAGGGACTTGGCCTGGGTCAGCTGCTAACACAACTATAGCCAAGGGGCATGTGAACACAAGCCTGGACTCCTGATTCCCAGCACAACAGTAGACCAGAGCTTTCTGGTCTACTGCTACCGTTCTGCTTAAGAAAACCCACTTACTTGGGGAGTGGCATGCATGCAGAAAGGGGAGGGAGGGTGGGATCGGGAGGGGAGGAGGGAGGGGCTTATGGGGGGATACAAAATGAATAAAGTGTAATTAATAAAAAAAAAAAGAAATACAAATAAAAAGAAAGAAAGAAAACCCACTTGCCAGCAGTATGGGTGCACTTGTTCATTCAGAAAACAGTTTGTGAAGGATTGTCAGCCTTGGAGATGAGGAGGTGAAGTACCTAGAGGGTCTTCCTCCAGATGCGATCAGGCATGATCTGGCTTTATTTATACCAGAAAGGATTTTAGGTCCTTAAGCCCTTTCCTTGATCCTCCAAGGGAGATTCAAAATCCTACCTCAGTACCTGTCATAAACCCCTCCCTCATCCCAAACTATTTGCAAACTATGGTGCACATCATTTGTCTACCTGATGACCTCTGCTCCCTTGCTCCCTGCTCGAAGAATCTTCTTTGGGCCAGAGAAGCCATGGACCAAGCCCCAAGTGCCAAGCACAACCTTTCAAGGCTCCTGCTGCTCTCCTCCAGCCTCCCTAGTAGCTAGTAGCAGAACATCACCCAGCTTTGGCCAGGAGACCAAAAATCTGGAGTGAGTGTACAGAAAACTTTGTTTTCTGGACAAAATAAGATGGAATGGGTCTCAGCATGCCTCCCCATACTCCCCCTTGACCTTTATCCTGCTTTTGACAGATAGGGCTGTAACAGCGGTGTAACAAACAGTCCGTGAGACTACACAGGCCAGTGCTGAAGTGGATCCCCAGAGAGAAAGGTTTCTGATAGATGACACCATCTCCTGTTCTCACCCCCACAGTAGCCACGCCCCACATCACCTGTCTTCCTGCAGCTTCCTACTTCCTTCATGGCTCCCTAAGGTCAGGAGCCACATCACAGGCCTGAGCACACATGGGCACTCTGAATGGTGACAGGTCTCACAGAACCAGATCGATTCCGAGCGTTCAGGGTGACAATTTCACAGGGGAAGGAGAGCCCACAGAGTGCAGGTTTGATGTGGCTTTGACAAAAAGCAACTCAACCCAGTTGAGCAAATCAGGCTCGATTTGTGGCCTGCTTTCCTTGACGGCATCTCCTAAAAGCGCAGCTTAACGACTCCATGAACAGTTGTGCTTTTATTGGATAAGCGTAGTAAAAGTGTACAAAATAACTCTCTGCTGAAATGGAGAATTCTTTGGCAGCACCTGAACCAAGCTCGTTTGCGCATTTTAAAACAATTTGCTCTTGGCCTTGTGCTGTGCTCTTCTTGCCCACATTGCCCCGGTGGTGCCAGTGTGGGATTGCTCTGCAATGGCGCATACACTCCTTGCCAGGACAGCCCCATCACCCATATGCCCTCCTTCCTGGCCAAGTCACCTAACGGCCATGGCACAGGTATCTTGAAAGGGGCACTGTGAGACTAGTACTTGATAGGACTTGACAGCTTCCAGATACCTGGAGTGCAGAAACCAGTGCAAGAACCAGGGTGAAGGAGCATTGTGGACGACATCAGTGTTTCCGGTGAACCCTTCCACTAGCTGTCACCTGGCCATCATGTTTTGATGGTGATGATAATGCTGATGACAGTAGAGAGACTGCTGGCGATGACGACGGCTGTAATGATGCTGCTCAGCGTGTTAACTCCTCAAGGTCCCCTCCCTTTCCTACGGGGGGAGGAGGGGGCAGTGAGATTATCTTTGCAATTGTTGGTTGCCTTTTCTACTGATAAAGTGCACCTAGGCTGAGGTCCATGGAATCTGCCGAAAGTCGATTCGGGGTTGAGAAAATGGCTCAGTGGGTAATGTTTGCTGTACAAATATGAGTGCCTGTGTTTGAATCCTCACAATTCACATAAAGCCAGAAGTGGTAGCATTCAACTGTAATCCCAGCCCTTCTACAGTGAGATGGGAGGCATAAGCAGGAGGGTGCTAGAAGCCTGTGGGCCAGGGAGCCTGGCACGCACAGCAGCAAACAAGAAGAGACCCTGTTTTATGTGAAGTAGAAGGCGAGAACCAGCTGACACTGGAGGTTGTCCTCTGACCTCCACCCTGGCACTGCGGCACACAGGCACACATCACAGACAGACGAGGGAGCAAACTCGGGGAACGCTGTAGACTGCCCACCAGCCTCTCCCATGACCCTCTCCTGGGACGGGGCCAGCAGTTGGAAGATAGAATTCATCAACGTATCCAAAGCTTTCAGAAGTGCCTGCCAAAAGCCACCTTAGACCCTTTATCTAATGAGAGACCCCACATACCACATAGACACATACAGGAATGCATGCACACATACAGGCCAGTTGCTGCATGGGTATAGTACTGAACTCTTACTCCTCCTCTCATTGACGACTCTGCAGCCTGGGATTATTCACACACGTTTATAGATGAGGCAAGGACTTAGGAGGTGAAGAGACGGTGCAATGGGGCGAGAATGCCAGCTCAGACTTGCTAGATGTGTTTTTGACTGCCCTCTCCTTCCATGACTGGTCCGGGGAAGGAGGCAGAGGCCAAGAGGTGGCCACATCTTCATTCTGGTCCCAGATGCCAGGGAACAGTGACTTTTGGGGCCCACCTCTGCTCTTTGCCAAAGTCCACAACACCAGGGTGAGGGACCCAGCTCCAGAGGTTTCCATGAAGTCGATCTGGAATGACACATGCTGCATTCTCAGTGGCTGAGTCATTTCTGTTAGTTGAATCATTTTGAAATATTTTCTAGGTCAGACATGATCATTATAGAAAATTCGGGGAAAGCAGAGGACTCTGGGAAAGGAAAAGAAAATTGGTTACAAATGTCTCTTGGCCAGGTAGAGCTGTTCTTCATGTCTTGATATATTCTTCCCCCCACCTCCCGACACACACACACACAAATACAGAAATACATACAGCTATGCATATATTAACGATGGAGATCCATCTTAAGAAATGCACTTCACACAAGTTTGTCTTCGTAGAAAGGCCCCAGAACACACTTACACCAACCTAGCTAGGACAGTGCTGCAGGCCTCAGCTGCACAGCACAGCCCATTTTCCTTATGAGACACACCTATACAGCATGGTGCCGCACGGGATGCTGCCGGCAGCTCAACGTTAAGCATTCATGCACGCAGCCAGGTGTGTGATGACAAAGGCCTGAGTAATGTTAAGCAGTGGGTTGAACTACAGAGAATATGACCATGCTATCGCTGGCTGAAAGGAGTTTTCCAGCTTCGTTTTAACCTTATGGGCCCAACAGCCCACATATGCTCACTAGCCAAAAACTTCATCAGTGACCCTCTCTTTCTCTCTCTCTCTTCTCTCTCTCCCTCTCCCTATCTCTCTTTTCTTCATAAATACATATATATGCCATGTCTACATATATAATTATTTTTACATGCTTTATTAGATCTGATAGTTTAAATCTAATATAACAGTAACATCTTCCTATATTATTAGCTACCCTTTTAAATTTATTTAATTTTTTACTTGTGTGTTTGTATGTTTTTACTTTCCACTTTATTTTTTGAGGCAGGGTCTCTCACTGAATGTAGGCTTACTGATTGGCTATCAAGCTCTAGCATTCTGTTTCTACCCCCAGCACTGGAGTTACAGATATGCTCCACCAGCTTTTACGTTTCTGCTGGGGAATCTGAACTTGGGTCTTCAAACTTGCACGCCAAGTCTGTAGTCACTAGTTGAGGCATATCGCAAACCCTGAATTGATTTTATTGGTGATGCCTTTCTTTTAGACATTAAACTGTTTATAAATGGAAATCAGTGCTCACAGACCTGTCCTGTTCCTGAAACAGACTCCTGGGAGTTAAAGTGCCAAGCTGGAATGGAAACATTTTTAAGTCACTAATCAGCATTGCTGCCTGGGAAGACATGACAAAGTTACACTGTCTCTGTCCCTTGTTGGATGGGACAGAGAGTGTTGTAGAGATCACTCAGGAAGCAGGAGTTTCAGCTCATAGATCTGAGGTACACAAGGCCACCTATCTCTCTCTCTTTCTCTGTCTCCGTCTCTTTTTCTGTCTCTCTTTCCTCTCCTCTCCTTCCTTCACCATCTCTCATCATAAATACATATACATTCTGTGTCTACATACATGCTTTATGTTTTATTAGATTTAATAGCTTAAATTGAATATTGTAACATTAACACCTTCCTATATTATTAGCTACTCTTTAAACTGATTTAACTTTTTTATTTCTGTGTTTTTGTGCTTTATCACTAGAGTACAGAGGTCACCATCCTGTCTCTGCAGGAAGCAGAGGTCCTCCATCCCATTAAGGTGAGAAGTATGGGCAGCCTGCAAGTGGTCTGCCAAAGCAGTGATGGTCTGAGGAGGACAAGGACAGCTTCTTCATTTGTGATCAGCAGCCTTTAGCAAGGAGGCATATGCAAATGACTTGATCCAGGGGATACCCCAGCTTGGAGACAAAAGAGAGCCCCAGGGTAAGGGCCATACTATCCCTTAAGTGGCAGCTCAGACCCAACATTTTTGAGCTACAGACAACAGGATCAGTTTTCCTAGGTTTCTCCAAGTTTTTAAGCATTTCATTCTGTTTACATAGACAGACCTGACACCCGTTCCACCTTGCATGTAGCCTGTGGACGGTGCCTTCCTTAACTCATGGGCCATGGTGGGGGACAAAAGATGGGGCTGCGAAGGTGTCCACTGTCAGACCTCAAGCTCTCTCCTCACTCAGCCTCAGATCCCAAACTCTCCTGTGTCCACAGGTATCCAAGCGCTGAGCACACCATCACTTAACAGCTGGAAGAGCTTGCAAGCTGTAGACTGACTGTACCATCCACTGAGGAGGAGTGTTAACTCAGCGAGGCTGAAAAAGGGGCCTCAGTTTACACTTCCTAAGCTATCCTTATTTATTTAAGAAGGATTTGGCCTTGTTGCCAGAAATTAGCAAATGAAAATGTGTTTTGACACTTTAAGTGTGGTGGGAATACATAAATCTACATTTCCCTAAAAGAGACTACATCTAATCAATACTTAAATTTATGATGGTCAGAAATGAAAACATAAGACATTTCTATAATATTCAAGACCTAGTGAGTTAGAGTCTGGGGAGATGGCTTGGTGGGTGAAGGGCTTTCTACGAAAGCATGGAGATCTGAGTTTGAATCCCCAGAACCTTCATAAAAGAAGGATGCCATAACTGATCTGTAACCAGAGCGCTTCTACAGAGAGACAAGGGGCAGAGACCAGAGAGTTCCCAGAAGCTCACAGGCCAACCAGCATGTGCAGCAGAAAACAACAAAGAGACCCCATCTCAAACCTTCAGGCTGCCCTCTGACCTCAACACGGGTCACATGACATGGTGGGGAGCACTGCTCTTTAAAAAGAGTAAGTTAGAAATCTAAATGACCTGGCTCATGTGTCATTACCTGACTGACTCTTCCTCCTTAAGCATCTATCCGGCCATCTTCTAGCAAGCATAGCTACCAGCTACCAAACGCATATACTCTGGCAAGCCGTGTACGACTGTGCGAGCTCTGTGATGTGGGTGATATTGTTTTCCCCATGCAGACGACTTTTTATTGTGGTAAGAACTCTCAGCATGAGACTGCCCGTGTTAACAGACGTGGAAGTCTTCAAGAAATGACTGTGGCCTAGAGGTCCAGTGCCTGTAGTTTTTCCAACCTGCTTCAGGGAAACTTCACGCCCAGTCCCCTCTCTCTACACCTCCTGGAAAACAGCTATCACTCCATTCATTGACTCCATGAGTGGGATTCTTTCCAAATGCCACAAATACATAAAATCATGTAGGTTTGTTTTCTGCGGCTGGCATATTTTACTTAATACAATGTCCTCGGCACTTACCCATGCTTTCATCTATCGTAGGATTTCCTTCTTCTTAAGGGCTGAATAACATTCCATTGTTCATAGGTACCGCATTTTCTTTATGCATCTTTCTGCCAGTGGACATTAATTAAGGCTTTTTCTACCTCTTTCCTATGTGGGCATTATGATTAAAACCATTTAACAGATGAGTCAACCGAGAGTCACAAAAGTCAAGAAACCCTCAACTTCAAGTAACATAGTCAGACCAGGTCTTAACCAGCTCTCTACCTCTTCCCTGCCTGCAGCTTGTATACCTCAAGCATTAGCAGCCACAAGGAGGGATGATGCCAGCATCCCCTTTCCCTCTGTTTCACATGCAGCCTGCATAATCCGCCATGCTTGCCTGCAGGCAGAACATGCAGAGAAAGGCAGGCTAGGCTAAGCCATCCTACTCTAAAGGCCCGTTTCTACTATTTCACATTGTCCTCCTCCAGCCTACAATGAAAACTTTCGGGGGGGGGGGAAATGAATCTAAAATTTTTGTTCCTATCAGGCAGTTTGTGTGTGGCCTGGCACAGTTTGTATCTGTCGGATCAGTATCCACAGGACCTCTGCCTTTCTTGGGCTGACAGTGCTCAGTAGGCTGCTGGCTTCCAGGGATGTCCTGGCCAGAAAGAATAGAGTGGTGAGAGAGAAACCACAGTCAATTAGGAAGGTTCTTTTTGGGATTTTTTTTTTTTTGTTTTTTTTTTTTTTGTTTTTTTTTTTTACTGATGGGAGTCCCAGGAGGGGAAATGTGGGCCATCCCCATGGCACAGGGATGGAGCTTGGCTGAGAAAGATTCACACAGAAGGAGGTGCTCTTGCAGAGTTAAGACCAGATGGGAGAAAGAAAGAAAAAAAAACAGAGATCACTCTGGATGTCTCTGCAGCTCTCTGGAGATGGGTGGGCTGACACAGTGTGAGTGTGCCCACCCGGATGCCCCACCTGCACTTCCTCCTGCCAGAATGCTGAGATGAGAGCACTTGTGCCAGCTCAGGTGAGGCAACCTGCTGCCAGTCTCAAAGGGACCCAGTTCTATGCCACTCACAGAGTACAATCTTCACCTCAGCTCTAAAGCACAAATGAGGACTTGGGTGAGGAACCCTTTGATTTTATTTTTTCCCCCTTCTGATTGGGAAATACAGCCAGGACGGTTAGTGAGGAGAGCCTGAAGAAGAAATCTCTTGGGAGAGTGTGGCTAGACAGCCTCTGCTGTCCCCCTTCCTTGGGAACTTACGGGCTTGGCAGGAAGTCTCCTTTACCCAGACCACTTCCCAACATCAGAAAGAACGGGACATCCTGTCCCCAAAGCTCTGCAAGGTCAAACGGATCAGTGGCATTTCTGTCCCCTTTTCTCACCAGAGGCCAGCATGGCCTCCTCATCAGCATTCTGCCGGCTGGGCGTTGAAGCTGCAGGAATTGAGAAGTAGGTCACCCCACAGGCTGGGAGGGCTGCTGTGTGGTTTCAGCTAACTAGGTTGCTGGAAAGCCCCCCTGCCCACAGTTATCCCCTGAGTCACCACCTCATGGCGGTGAGGCAGCAGGCTGCCTCTGTCTGCAGTTCGCTTTGGTAAAGAAAGCAGTGCTGTGCGGGCTGTAGGAAAGCCGTGGACCCTGCCTCTGAAAACAAACCCAGCAGCAGCCTCTCCTCCCTCACTGGAGACCTTCAAGAGCCTCTAAGAAACTAGCCTCCATAGGGGAGCACCTGGGTGCGCAGCTGAGGACAGCTCAGCCCCTGTCCTAGATGCCCTGCTCTCTGGCAGAGCCAAGCAACTGGGCCACAGGTTCTGGAAGCAGAGGTGGCCCCAAAGCCTGGGAGGTTACAGGTGGCATGGGTGGGAGTGTGCAGAGAGGGAAACCTGGGACTGGATGACATCAGGGTAAGAGCCACCATATCTAGGTGGCAGGTGTTCAGATCCCCCAAGCAGAGTCAGAACAAGGAAAGAGAACAGGTGCAACACCAATCCTCTTTGGGCTCATGTGTTTGGCCAAAGAGGTGGCACTTTACCTAAAGATGCTAGAGACGAGCTGGGTATTTTCTGGTAGAAAAAGAAATATATGACCAGATCTCTATTTCAGAAAGATGCCTCTGGGGCTGGAGAGCCCATTCAATCAGTAAAGCCGTTGCAAGACCTGAATTCAATCTTCAGAACCCATGTAAAAGAAAGGGCATTTGTTCTGGCTCTCATTCATAATCCCTATGCTGGGTAGACAGAGACAGGCAGATACCTGGGGCTTCCTGGTCAGTCATCTAGCCTACTTGGAGAGTTTCAAGCCAGTGAAAGACCTTCTTTCAAGAAAAGAAGTAGACAGTACCTGAGGAATGGCACTCAAGTTTGTCTACTAATGGGAACAAACATCTACACGCATCAACACACGCATACTTACACACTCAGACACATACACACACACACACACACACACATATGGACACACACACACACAGTCCCTCTGACCAGGAGAATATGGGGACAGCTTAGAAATAAGAAGCCAGAGAAATAGCTGCAGGACACACAGGGGACTCATTAGGCCCGGAGAAGTGTGACTTGTGAAAGAGATTTCTTGGAGGGACACAAGCTCACTCAGGAGGTGGCAGTGAGGGACAAGGAAGAAGCGGAGCTTTGGATGGGCTGAGAATGCTTCCATCCACACGTGTTCCATGTCCCTGGGTATGTAACCTGCATGATCTTGCCTAATCTCTGCAATTCCCTGCTATAGGACCTGGGCTTGTCCATGTTCAGGGGAGAAAAACTGAGACACAAAAGGCATCAAATTACAGAGCTGAGAAGTGTTGTTTGGCTCCCAGAATCTCTTGTTAACCCCAGCCTGGCACACCCAGCTTCAAGTGTCAGCCAGTAGATCGGATGAGTGGCATGGCCAGACACAGGCAAGGGGTGTCAGAAAGAAAGGTATGCATACCCAGAGGGACATTCAGGGCCTCGTTATCCTGTAAATATTCTGTAGAATGTTCTAGAATGTCCTAGACTTATATTGCTGTCCAAGAGAATGCCCAAAAGCTCTTACTATTGCTGTGGGTGCTTGAAATATGGCTACTGGGAAATTTAACTTTTATTTCATTCTTGTTAACTTAAACTTGAGCCACTATTTGTGGGGACTTTGTGGCCAGGCTGGCCAAGCTGGTTTGAAGCCAAAATGAACTTTCTTTTGCTTGAGGCAAAAGAAAGCTTCCACCTGGGCTAGAACCACATGACCAACGACTTCTGCTTACTGGGTCCAAGTGCCTACTCCGAGGGATAACAAAGACTCACAAAGGTGAAGGCAGGACCCATCTTCACATGCAGAAAACCAGGGCACTAGACCAGGGAGATAGCTCAGTGGGTAAGGTTCCTGCTTGCAAGCGTGAGGATCTGAGTTGAATCCTTGAAACTCACGTGAAAATCTTGGTGGCTCATACATGTGTTTACAGCATTGGGGAGACACAGGATGGGAAGAGCTATGGAGCTAGCCAGTCTAGCCAAATCAGGAGCTTTAGGTTCTCAAAAACTCAGGGTGGACAGCTCCTGAGGAGCAATGCCCATAACTGTCCTCTGCACACACACACACACACACACACACACACACACACACCCTGCACAAACACACATACACACGCATATACACACTCAAAAACAACCAGAACACAGTACTCAGTTATGGAGCCCAGGTGTTTAGCAGCCCCCATCTCCCTCCCAACTGTCCCACAAAGTAAGATGAAAGCACCAGCCTCAGGGTTGGGGACCATAGGTCATAAGTGAATTCACAGCCTATATGAGATCCAAACCCCCCCTCCCCCAGGATGCATTAGAGTTGGAGAAAAAAGGACCAAGGACAGTTCCTAAAGATGGGTAGATACTTAGGGGACGATGAGGAGACTCTAAAGGGATTCAAAGGAAATATCCATAAAACTAAGAGGAAATTATCTCATTTATTTTTCCAACCACCATTTTCTTCACATATTCATTTCAAACCAAAGGAGAAGAGACTCCCCGGTCATCAGGAAATCCATTTATCCTGAGAAATGTCATCTGTAACAGTGATTGCCGGAGACAGTGGCTCATCAGGCCCAGAGCAGAGGCAGAAAAGTGAAGGTGTCCCTGGGAATCTGACCTGGGAGGGTCTTGCGGAGGGGAAGAACAGCTGCTGCCCAGCACACAAGAGAATTTCCCTCAAGTGGAGTCATCCTTTGAGTGACCTCGATGCGCTCTGAGTGGGGAAGGGGACCCATGTTGGCTGGGTGAGCCTGAGGAGGTAGTCTTACTAATGCAAAGGCCTCCACAGGAAGGAGATGAAAAGTGCCCACTACAGGCCTGAGGAGGGAGGTCAACATGAGAGCCCAAGTTCAGTCCCTAAAACTCATGAAAGCTGTTATGTGCCCATAATCCCAAAACCTGGGAGGCAGGAACAGGAGGATTACTGAGGCTCACTGGCCAACCAGCTAAAGCCAAATTGACAAGCCATGGGAACCGTCTTGTCTCAAGAAAACAAGAGCAACAAAGTGGATACACTTGAGAAGACACTTGAGGTTGACCTTTGGCCTTCACACAAAACCTGCACTCGTGTACATGCATGGGCACGTGTGTATTCATACACACACACACACACACACACACACACACACACACACACACAAAGAAAGGTACCTCTACATGGTTTCTATGAGTTCCTACAGAATCCTAAAAGAATGAGTGGTCCCGTTGTTATTTCTAATCTGGAGAGTAACTCAAGATGTAAACGCGAAGCATCCAGAGATGCTCATTTGCTAGTTCCCTGAAACTGTTGTCTGCAGGGGTGAGAGCATCTGTAATTACGTTTGGGGTTCATGGCATGCCACGTATCATCCACCAGCCACGCCCCTTCTCAGTACATGCTGTTTCTCAGCTGTGAACTGAGCCTTTTCAGAACAGAAAGCCAAAGAAAGGAAGTCAAGAGAAACTTTCAAGAGAAGAAATGGGGGGGGGGGGGCTCACAGATAAATAGTATCATTGCCCCGAACTCATTGTTTCAAACACAAGATTTTATTTGGAGGGGGGAAAAAAGTGTAATTATGTTGAGGTGGAATGCTAAATTCTCTGACTTCAAACTCAATACTTTCTGCAAGATTTCACCTGTGAAATCTGCAGCCTTTAATTACTGCCTTGCATGTTAAGAAGGAGACGCTTTCTCTCTGAGTGGCTAATAACTTTATTGGAAGAGGTAATTATAGATCTGGCGGCGGTGGTCAAAAACATGGAAGCTTGCGGATGGCAACCTTCTGGTTTTTGAGCCTTGAAAGTGGTGTAATAGGAGACAATTTCTCTTCCAGCACTCTGTCTGTTTGGATTTGTTGCATTTTCTTATCTCCCCCCCAAACTCCCGCCTCTCTCTTTTTTTTTCCCAAGGGGTGGGGAGAGAAAACATCTAGAAATTGGTTCATTCCTGGATGAATTTCTTCCCTTCCCAGAAAGGGGGGGGGGGGAGTCTCCTGTAATTGGACAGTTTGATTGGAGGCAGGTGGTGGCAAGCGAAGCTAGCAGAGCCACAAAGCCAGTTTTGGCTTCAAGCACACTTCCCCAGCTCTGAGTTCCAGCGGTACAACATGGAAATTGGCTCCCCAAACGCCAACAATAAATTCAGTCCCTGTTTCTCTAACAAGTACCTTATCAGCGACAGTGATTTTTAGGGCACAGGCCCTACACAATGGCAAAGCTGGCCTGGGATACGCCCCTCCTCGGGTCTTAATTCCCCAAGGCATGTCCTTGCTGCCATGAAACTGGGGCGAATGAAGAACTCTGGAAGCAATAACATCCTATCATTTGAAACCATAGTGAGATTTTGTTTTTCTGGGTAAACTGGCCTCTGTGCTGCTCATGTTGCATTATCTTGAGCTAATATTTGCTTGCAATATTTTTGAATAACAAGCCAACCCAACATGGCATCCCATCACAGACTACAAATGTGAGTTCTGAGAAGGGGCCAGAATGAGTAGCAGGGGAGCTAGCCTATTGTTCTACTGCTTTCGGGCTAAGTCCCTGGGACCTTCCTTTATTTCTTTTCTTGTGGGTTAGCTCATTCATTTTATCCAAGCCCTACAGATCAGCCGACAACAGTGTTCCTCTTTTGTGCAGAGAAAGCGACGGAGAGCCTGAGCCCTGGAGAGGTTAATTGCTTTGAACAATGTCACACAGTAAGTCAGTAGAGAAGCCACAGACCCGGACACTAACTTCCGAGACCCTGACTCCAACTGCATGTCTGTTAACCTCTTTTCTATAGTGAATACATAATTTGAAACTGCCATTTATAAGCATTTTAGAAGTAAAGAAAAGAGGCTCCAGCTGTACCTCAGTTCAACGTAGAATGCTTGCCCAACACACATGAAGCCTTGGGCTTGAGCCTCAGAACCACAGAAGCTAGGGGCGGTGGCACAGGTCTCCAGTCCCTGCACTGAGGTGGAGGCAGAAGAGTCACAGTTTAGGGTAATCCTCAGCCTCAGCTACATATGAGTCTGAGGACTGCATGGGGAAAGACTGAATTAGTAGCTCTATTGAATTGCCATCCTTCATACACTGTGACGAGGCAGTTACTTCATTTATCTCCCCAAAGACGTTTACAACTTGTCAGACCGCCTTACAGGAGGAGAGCAAGCCCAGACCAGGATGGGTCAGTGGCGGAAGGACCACACCTTGTCAGGAGCGCTTAGCTGCCTTGTCTCTAACCTTCTATTTGAGCTTTGTCCTCAGTCACTGAGGACCAATGGAGCGCTTTGTCCCTCTTCTCAATTTGGTCCCATTAACAAATCTTTTTCTGCTTTATAATAATAATAAATTGTAGATAGATAGATAGATAGATAGATAGATAGATAGATAGATAGATAG
>NW_026585644.1:18494324-18536848 GCF_907164565.1 Psammomys obesus
TAGATAGATAGATAGATAGATAGATAGATAGATAGATAGATAGATAGATAACTTCCAGACTTGTCATGTTTTTTTATTTCTGCCCATACTCAGATTTTTCTAAATGTACTCTAGATCAGTTTTGAGCTTCTTATTCATCTGCAGAACTTGAAAAATAAACTTTCTCTTATCTCAAATGAGTGCAGGTGGAAACGAGCATCACCCCTCATCTGTGTCTCCTAACAGCTGGATATCTGTATCAAGTTATCCTTCGAAAACCCCGGTTGGAGAGTTTGCTCAGAGCATCTGAGTGGCAAAAAAACTCTTGCTTGCCCTTTGGAGCCTGTGGCTCACAACCTTGACCTTGCTGGTGAGACTCTCAGACCCTATGGCTCTGGCGAAGACACTGAGTCCCCTTGAGTGGTCAGGACGCTTCTACAAATCTCATTGGCAAACAATATTCCCCGCAGGCAGGCTAACTAGCGTGAGGCAGCAGGGATGAGTTTCTCTCAGCCTCTTAGACAAAGAACTATTTTGCCTCAAATGAACAGCTTCATGTGGCTGCCGCCTGGGTGGCTGATGGTGACAGGCAAGCACAGAGAGGAGAGGGGTCTGGTGACAGCAGGAACATTTTCTCAGAAGGACTACTCACTGATTAAACCAGTCTGAAGGAAGACTGCATTTGAACAAGGTGTGCTGGCTGGGAGATAACTCAGAAATCTTGGCAATACTACAGAACCAATATTTTCACAGAGGTGACACCATCTTAAACAATGTCCCCAGTGTGCAGGCTACAAACGGCCCTCTATCCACAGCCAGGAAGGGTGACTATCCTGCCACCTCTTCTGAGCAAAGAGGCTTGGGGGCTGGGGGGAGTCAGGAAATAGGGGTAGGGAGTAAGCATGTTGGGGACACAGACAGGAAAGCCATTTCAGGGCTCTCATTCTGTAGGGAAAGCCACCTCTGTCAACCTGCACCAAAGCTGGCTTCCCAAGGTAGAAACAGGCTGCGGGGAGTCGATCTCAGAGGCCAGATATTCTGCTCTATTTGTTTTTCCAATCCTATGTGGAAACAGCTAGGGACAAAGGCAACAGCACCCTGTCATTTCTCCTCCTGTGCCCTGGAGTCCCAGCACCTCACAGACAGGTGCAAGGGCACCGGGTGCCATGGCCTGCTCCCTCTTTGGCAGGAGCTCTTTCTCTGGAGAATTGCCACCTGTCCCTCACTCTGTCAACAGCAACCTCTTTCTTCCTAGAATATCATTCCTTCCCAAAACCTGTATCATTTCCCAGAAAAAAAAAAAACCACCAAGCACCTGCCAACCCAATCCACAGCATTGTCTAGATTGGGTGGTCCAGCTGGAATGAGATAGAAGCATCCCACAGTCTCCTGATGTGCAAACCCCAGATGGGCAGGGAGCTGGAAAGTGGCCCAGGCCATATCATAGGGTCCTTGGCTGAGGCCGAAGGCCCGAAAACAGGGCCAGGGGACAGTGGCATCTGTGCAATCCGCTGTACTTATTTGCTGCTCCAGCATAACAAAGGCCCACAAATGGGATGACTTGTACAACAGACGTGAACTCTCAGGTGGTTCTGGAAGCCAAAGTCCATAATCAAGGTGTGCTGAGTTCCCTCTGAAGCTGGGGACTCGCTGGGGACCCTCATTCACCTCACCATTAGTTAACCTGACTTCCCCCCCCCTTCTTCAACAAGGTACCATGAGCCATATTTTTGGCAAATTAAATGATGTGCCTTCCCCTTCCCACATGCGGTTAACGTGTCTAGAATCGCCCCCCTTTCAGCAGAGCCCTGCTCTTCCTTTACAGCAGTGTGCTGTGTTAGGTCACGTCCTCAGGCTGACCATGTTGCCAGTCAGATGGCGAGCTACGGCAGCCAGTTCCTCTCAAGCCTCACCACTGTTCACATGGTTAGCCGTCAGCGTCCCGCAGCTATGGCAACCCCCTGTTTCCACACACTGCTGCAAAGCATCGGGTGTAGGTCTAAAGGCCCGGGAGAAGGCAAAAGCCATCTGGGTGCCCATGACAGATCAGGCACTCAGTTTCATCATTCCTGATGGAGAAGACCTCAGCTTCAGATCACACACTAACCTTGGGGAAACAATGTTCCTGCCACCTGTGTCAGATGAGGTGGGGACAGGATGCATTTGAGCAACAAGGCAGCTTCCTTGCAGAAATGAAAACATGCCAACCATCTCGTCTTGGCACAGCCGAGAGATGCTTTGATGTCCTTGAGGTCTGTGAGCTGGGAGAGAGGTCACCTGAGCCTCTGAGATCCTGACTGGCTTCAGCCTCGAGGAGGGCAGCCTGGTGCTGTGGGACCTGCCCTCGGGCCAGGCAGCATCTTGCTTCCCTAAGGCACCCTCTCTCCCTCTTCTCTCAGAACCTACCTACCTCCATAGGGTAGCCTCAGGAGCCATATCCTACATCCTCCACATTTCAGTCCTGGACAAAGGTCCTGCCTTAAAAGGACGCCCATTCTGTTGCCTTCCCATAGCGGGTCCCTGTTAGGAAATCTATATGTTTCCTATCACTCCTCAGCTACCATCCATCCTTCACCCAACTACATCATAGCCCCATCCTTAGGGCACCCCTAGGCACAGATACCCTAAGAACTGAGTGTAAACAGACTATATATTCTTAGCAAGAAACAGAAGTTGAATAAATTAACCAGGGAGGTGGGTGAGGCTCTGCCCCAACGCATCAGCCTTCGTGTCTCAACACCCACACCCAACCCAGCATTTATGACTCCTGGTTTTCCTCTGCAAAGATTGGTTAGGGTGGTTTGGACCTGAGTATGTCTAAGCAGAGACCTGGTAGTGCTATGCATCCCAGGCTGGCCTCAATGCCCAAGTGCCATGAGAATAGACATGTACCCCTATGCCTAGCTCCTGAGTTCTTGGCTCTCTCATTGGCGATGTGTGGGAAGCCATGAGCCATGAGGTGGTGAGGCTGCAGCAGAGACTTGGAACGGGCTCACGGGAGCCACAGCTCTATGAGGTCACAGTTGCAGTTTTAACTGGAGACCAGCTTGTGTGAGACTGTTGGGACTAGAGACCCAAGGCTACCTATGGCTTCGGGTGCTGCTGTGTTCCTGAGTGTCACATGCCTAAACCAGGTGCCTCACATCTGTGTCCCTGGGTCATGCATACCACTGTTCCCAAATCATACACACACCTGTCCCACGTAGGACACACCAGTCTCCCCGCATGTCGCACACACACACACCTGTCCCACATCTTACACATCTTACGCATATGTGTCCTGAGATCCTGCAGTTCTGTAGGCTCGATGTCCATCTGACAGCCAGCCCCTATTCAGAATATGCGCACATCACTCTCCATGGAGCCCTCTCACAATCCTCACTCACTGGGTTCTCATCGTAAATTCAGCGAACTAACATCATCATACCCATTTTACATCCGAGGAAAGCGAGGCATCCGTGGAAATTAAGTCACCTGCCCAAGGGCACCTGTGAGGAGGTGGCAACGCCAAGCCAAGCCCAGACCAGACTTTGGTTCCAGACCTCCCCCTCCCCCTGCTTGAGCCTCTTAGTCTCCTGGTGGAAGAAGTCACCACATGCCTGGGACATCCCAGAATACGAGAAAAAAACACTATGCACAAAGATGTTCATCGCTTTACTATTTAGTGAGCACACTCCACATCCCGAAATCCTGGAGAACACATAAATCACACACACACAGGCAGCACATAAGGGTAATAAACTATGTGTTCCCTTAAAGGATGCGAGACAAAGAGGGTGAGAACGTGGAGCTGTGTGTTAGAGCTCTAAATAAGGACAGGAGCGCACAATGCTGTTTTTGTTTTGTTTTGGTTTGGTTTTTTTTCTACTAGTCGTGCTTGAGCGCAGCTGCATGGGAACTGTACAGATAGCAAGAAGAAAACGGAAAATGAGAACAACCAAGGTTTTGTCTGCTGAACCTACAATCAATGGATAATTACAACTGTTCAAGAAAACTGATGTGTAGGGGAAACAGAACAAAACTTGCATTGCCACGTACCGGGAGTGAACTTCTGGGGGAGATGTTATAGGTGACCGCTTTTCTCTTGGCATCTTACCTTTTGCAGTTTGAGTTTCTCAGTAGTGAGCATTGCGGGAATGGTTTGGCTTGGCTTGGTTCAGTTTGGTTTGGCTCGGTTTGGTTTGGTTCGGTTTGATTTGGTTAAATAAAACATATACTTCATGTTTTGAGACATGTTTCCCTCTTTGACTTCCCACAATGGAGTCCACATGTATGGATTCATACACCCGTGGTTCTGGGGAACCTTTGATGCCAGACTGAGGGAGCCTTGTCAAGTCTCTATCACATAGCCCAAGACTTGCATGCCATAAAGCTAAGTAAATGTCCCCTATAGCAGAGATAGTGTGGCCATATGAGAGGATTCACCCTAGTTCCAGATGTGATGGTGGACCCCGGCTCAGCTCCTCTCTGGCTATGTGGCCGTGGGCACACCAGTCCCTAAGGCCCATGCACAGTGGGTCATAGACAGTATGTACCCAGGCACTGAAGGTCATTATGTGCCACTAGTTATTGAACCAATGTCACTTGGAGCTGTTGTGAAGTTTTGTCATTTTGTCCGCTTCCATTCAATAAATGTGACCACGTCCATCTCCCACCATGGAAGAGTGACTGCATGTTGGACAGATGCTAGGATGATGCCCAAGAGCTTACCAAGAGAGACAGCACATGGCCTACACAGGGAAAGCCCCAGAACAACCCTTCACTGACAGGACCTGCAGAGGAAGCTTCTGTGATGGGCGAGCCCTGACTGAGGCTCTCAGCTCTGGGAGCAAGTGCCAGGCCTGACAGGGTTGAACTTCCTTGGGAAGACAGCCATGTCCCCAGCCCTGCTTCCAGTTTGCTTATCCGGCAGGGTGACTGAAAAGAAAGCCAAGGGTAAACAGTGCGAGTGACAAGGATATCTAATGGCTGGGGTGAGTGTGCATTTCCCCTTGACCCTAACAGTGGCTGTCACACAATAGGTGGTGACAGCCATGAGCTGAATAGTGCCTCAGACGGTAACGAAGAACAATGACAGAAAAGGTCCAAATTGGCAGCTGCCGTAGCAACGAAGGAGGTTTTGCGTTGTGTTAGATTCATCAGAATCTGAAGAGTCTAGTATTTCTGAGCCTCCCGAATGAGACTGACCTGACAAATGTCAAAAGGTGGGGGTCTAGCCTCAGTTCCACCTGGGGCCAGGGTCTTCTTCTTCTCTAGCCTCATGTCCACCTGGCCTAGAAGATTGTCATGTTCCTGCCATGGTATGACAGAATGGGGATGCCATGCATTCCTACTCCATCTTGTCACCTTCTCTCCTCACCTTCCAGCACTGCTTTATAACCCCTGCACCTTCAGTCAAGCAGAGTTTACCTGCTCACCGGACAGAGCCTGCCAGAATACGAGGGCCATGGATGGAGAAGCCACGCCCCCTCCTCAGAAGTTCTTTGAGAGGAAAGCGTAAGGACGATGAGGACCAGGGTATATCTCCCAAGTGGACAAAGATTCAATTCCAAGATCCAATGTCATCTGTTCAACTTGTAGCCAACTGTGAGCTACGGGGATGAGGCCACAGTGGCCAGTGGCACAGTCTGTGCTCACCACTGCTTAGCCTCACATCAGTGGGAATCCCGGGATGGAATTATATCTCGTCTCTATTAGTCTGCTGGGACTTCTACAACAAAGACCTGCATCAGAGGGTTATACACCGGAAATCCAAAAGCAAGCTTCTTCCTGGAGCCTCTCTCCCTGGCTGTCCCTTTGTCCTCATGGACTTACACCTTCCTATCAGCCTATGCCCTAACCTCTTCCTATTAGGACCACAGTCAGACATGATGAGAGCCAACCCAGTGATCTCATTTTGACAAAATCTCTTTAAGGCTCTAGGCCTCGTTCCTCCAAGCACAGTCTCATTTGGAGTTAGAACTCCAGCTTGTGGTTAGAGGACATTACTCAGGCCCCTTCGGATTAAGGGAGGCCAAAAGACAGGGACCTCTCCTGGGTTTTAGAACTACCTGGTATCAGAAGCAATGGTAGGGCACTGAGCTGCTCATCTACAGCCTTCCTCTCCCGTGACCCTGGAAACCACACACAGCTCTCCGCAACACAGTCCACGCTGGAGAAAGCCCAGCTGGCTGCTCTGCAGGAGAACATTGCATTTCAAGAGGAAAAGGTCATAGGTGGGATATGCTGGCCATCTCTGTTGCTTCTGGTAGCTCTCTTAAGCCCTCAAAGTCTAAACCTTCTTGTCTGTAAAGTAAGGGAGTTAATCCCAAACTCACCAAGCTTCACCTTGGATATCTGCCTTGGTGTGCACCCCGGAGGTAAGGTTGAGATAGTTCTGGTCAGGATACCAGATGAAATTTGCTTCCTGTGCACATTGGAAGCTATTATAATGTAATTGGATCACAGATAGTCCTGAGACATCAAAGCAAGTCCTCTGACTCAAGGCCACCTCAGACCAAACCAAGCCAGCCTCCTAGAAGAGTGTAGTCTTCAGTTCTTCTAGAGAGGTCAAGGCCTTAGGGACAGTGTTTAATCTTTTCTACATGTATCTCATGCCAAGGAGGAGCCATCTAGGAAGAGCATTCTAGAAGGCAGAGGCACCAGAAGTTCCAGTTGGCACCATTTTCCACAGTTTGGCAACTTCCCTTTGTGTCCCCTCATTGCCGAGAGAGGTGATGGTTCACTCTTGAGAGGCATTGTGGTAAAAAAGGAAGGGCATGATCTAGGAAGTTCAGAGACATGAGTAGGACCTTTGAGTATTAACCAGTGGCTGGGACAAGCATCGCAGCCATCCCAAGCATGAGCTCTTTGGTTGACAATGGTAGATTGTAAGGTAAATGCTACAACAATGAGATGGCTGAGTTTAGCACAAGATGGAACATCAAGTTGGCTGGAACGAGTGTCTACCAAGTGTTTATGTGAAGCTTGGGGACAAGCTCTGCCCAAGAATGAGCCTCTGGCTTGTGTCTCCGTGTGCTCTGTCTAGCCTGTCAGGTAGGATACCCAGGCAGGGCCTGCTCAGCTTCAGCAGAGTCTCCTCAGTGCCCTCAAGGCACACTTAGAGTGTGCACTGTGGCCAGAGCATTCTGTACACACCAGTCTCCTCTGAGAGTGCATCGTGGCACTCAGCCTTCTACAGGTGATAGGCAAGCGTGCCTGGCCAGCCCCCTGTCTCAGCTAGCACCCGTCTCATTCAGTACGCAGACAGGCAGGAAGGAAGTGAGCTGCTTTGATGTCCTCCCTGTGTATCTTCTGAGTCCCGATCTGGACCACTTTCTAGAAACACCTGCTTTTCCCTTGCATGAAATATGTTGGTCTACACTACTGAGAGCTGCAATGGCATTCTAGACTACGGCCACAAACCCACCATTGGCGTGAACCCTCAAGTGACTTGGGAGCTGCCTGGATGAATGGTCTGCCCCATTTACTTAGAGACTGACATTGAACCACATTGCTCGTTCCCTGATCTCACGCTAAATAAAGGGAAGAGAGAAGGGATGAATGAGGTTGCTGTGTTTTTAAGTAAACATAGATTTAAGCATCTAAGTTATATCACTGTGTAGTTTATATGATAAATAGGGAAATAAGAATAACATAAAATATTTGTACCTTGGTATCCTGTTTTTGAAGTATTATTATAGGCTGGGCATGAGGGCACACACCTTTTGATCCCAGCACTTAGGAGGCTGAGACAGGTGGATGGAACTCTGCAAGTTCAAGGCCAGCCTGTTCTACATATAAGTTCCAGAACAGCCAGGGTTATGTAGAGAGACCCTGTCTCAAAAAAACAAGTTATTACATTGACTTAGGCATATGTATTGGGGAGGAAGCTCACACACATATCTCAGCACGTGTGTGAGGTCCAGAGGACAACCTGTGGAGTCAGTCTGTCCTTCTACCATATGACAGATTGGCAGGACTCAGGCCATCAGGCTTAGGGTTCTCCTTGGGAAACCTGTTACTTCTTTTATCCATGCATGAGCAGCCAAAATAAAACCTAGCTGCCCCCAGTTTCCCTCACCCTTCCCATTGAGGATGAGGAGGTACCATGGGTAGAATCTGTGCTCCAGAGGGCATAGGAACTGGCTGCCAGCCTTCCTGGTTGGCACTCTATTGTGTGAGCCAAGCTAGGTCAGCTGCAATTCTCTCCTGGCCCTGTACCATGCAAGGTTCACAATGTTTACAGGGCCTTTTCCTCATTTTGAAAAGTCTCTGGCACATGGATTCTAGCGCAAGCAGGCGCTATCCCTCACCTTGTTCACTTGCTCTATGGATGCTGGGTTCCTAGGGCCGCCTACACTATCCCCGCCTTGCCCCAGCCTCCCAAAATTTAGCAACTTGATTCAGCAGGGGTGTGCTCCAAAGTTCAGCATTTGCATCTCAAGGACTAAATTCAGTAATAACAGCACAATTTCACCAAAAAGCATTATAGTGATTATTGAGTTATATCAGGAGCTTGTTTAAGATAACATCTTATTTGTACAGTGCAGCTCAAATAGCTGGTTAGTACAGCCCATGCGATTGTTAGACTCCTTCTGTGCATTAGCATAACCGCCCTGGAAGTGTCTTCATGCTTTTAAACATACGAGCAGCTAAACCGAAAGCGTAAATATATGTCTCTTGAGGTGGTGGCGCAGGGAGAATAAGAGGGTTTAGGTTTGCGTGTAAACAGGAATTTAGTTGTCGCTGGTGTACCGCAGCAGGGTGTGCAAATCCCTCCGAGTCGTCTCCCTTAAGGAAGCGAGAGCTGCTACCTGAGCCGCTGCCCCTTGCCAGCACTGTTTCTCCACGTACTGTGCGTGTGTCGCGCTGAGTATCTCAGATGTCCTATTCCTCCCTGTGTGTGACAGGGTCTAGTGGTGGAAGGAATTGTCTGGGGTCACATGACTAGGAGCAGACTTCAGGTCTGTATAATTCCAAGGCCCGACATTATTGCCAAATGTGGAGGAGGAGATTCCACAGGATTCCAAACAAGCTTCGGTCCAGGAGGGCAATCAGGGCCAGTGCTCCAAGAGGAGCACTCTTTACAGGACAGGATGGAGGAGGCTCCTGCCAGGGGAACGTACTGTCCCTTCCTGGGCTTTGCTTCCACCCCACCCTGACTGACCCCTTCTCCTGGTGACTGACACAGGGCACTCAGAGGGAGTGGGATATGGAGGACTCTCCCAATATCTCCAATCCTCAAAACACTATCACCGCAGGACTCTTGTCCTGTAAGCCCAAGCCACTCTTCTGTGCTAAAGGACATCTTTGCCCCCTGCCCCTCATCTCTGCTCTGGCAGCTGGCTTTCTGTGTTGGAGTTTTCACCCTTGCCAAGCAATGTGGCTCTCGTCACAAGAAAATGCTTAACCCAAGAAACCTAGGCTACTCTGGAGGAGCATCCCCCCACCCCTCGTGGCCCATAGGCTTCTTGAGCCCAGCACCCAACCAGGATCTCAGACTGAAGCATTCAGACCTCACAGGTCACACAGGACACAACAGTGACCTGTGAACTATACCAGTGTCAAGGCTCAACTGAACCTTAATAGCTGCTACCTTCTCCTCTCTGGACATAGGAGATATACCTCCCAGGACCAGTCTGATGTGGACCCTAACCACCAGGCAAGAATACCATAGCTGTAGGAATTAAGTTACGAGTAAGTAGTACATATTCTGTTTCATCCATGCTTTGAATTCTTATGATAAAGCACATTGAAATCATACCACACAAGACCAGGAAATCAGCTCAGGTTCTTAAAGGATCTTCTTTCAGGACACTGAACGTTCCATGGCTAAGTCACCCTGACCTCCTCAGAGACGCTGCTAAGGGGGTCTCCAGTTGGTCCCTAGGGGGGAAGCCCTCTTCCCCTACACACTGACGACATATCCCTGTGGACACATACAGGATGAGATGGCACCCAAGCCAGTCAATACTGCAGCAACTTTAACCTTAGCCAGGTAACATAGATGTAAGGCCACGCTGTACTCCGATACCTGGGGAAGGGGACGATTGGGTTCCCCAAGACGGAGAAGAGGGCTCTTATTAGCTTCCTGTCCTTCTCTTAGAAGTTGAATTGTGCCCTTCCTGAAGCTGATACACTAGTATCCCACCTCCACTAGTTCAGAGTACAACCTTACTTGGAAACAGGAGTGAGGTAAGTAGGCTATAACTGATGTTCTTTTAAAAAGGAAAAATGGAGTGCTGGATGGAAAGCTCGGTCAGCAAAGCATTTGCAGGCCTGAGGACATAAGCTCGACACTCCAGAACCTGCTTTTTAAAGCTAGGTATGGTGGCAGGTGCTTGCAATCCAACCAATGGGGAAGAAGAGAAGGTCTGATCATTGGGGTTCACTAGCCAGCCAGCCTAGCCTACATGGGGAGATCCAGACCAGTGAGAGACCATATCTCAAGAAAACAAGGTGATGGCTCCTGAGAAACAGCCAAGACTTTTGGCCTCCATGGGCATATGCATACAAACACACACAGAGAAGGGGAGAGAGAAAGAGAGATTTAGATTCAGAAATGGACAGATACTTGGAAGACAACATGAAGAGACAGCAGGGGACTCCGTATGAAGAGTGAATTGGAAGGACACAGTTGTGAGCTAAGATTACTCACAGCCCCAGAACAAGGTGCTAGAGCATGTCCCTCCTGGAAGAGCAGCCCACACCCACACCTGGACGCCAGACTCCTAAGGTCTAGTGGCACAAGTAGACCCCAGGTACCCTCACTTTCTCTGAGCGTCTCTACCTGGCATCACCTCTCCAGTTCGCTTCCCAGAAATCTCTGTCTCTGTGTCTACTTGTGGGGAAGACTTGGGAGGAAATTCAGAGACTGTCTCTTTGTGAGACTGGAGTCATCTCAGGACTGGAACTTATCTGTGGAACTGTCCTTGTTGTTCCAGGTGAGCAAGCAGACTGCCAGGCCTCGTCCCAAGCCAGGGACAATGCAGGGTGACTAATCGTGGAAAATGAGAGGGTGAGCCTGGAAGCGGGGCCACAGTCTTCAAGGACAAGGAAGTGACATTCAGCTGGGGACAACCCCCCCCCATCACTCCCTGTGGTCCTCAGCCACAGGAGGGCAGAACGCAAAGTCTTCAAGAAAAAGCCTTGTATCATGAGCCCCATGCCCTGCAGGGTATCTTTCTCTAGTGATATTTCCAATCTCCCCCTCTTTAAGGAAATGAATTCCTAGAAACCTCACTCACTCACTTTAGCTGGTCTCACACCAAAGGAAAAAGAGGTGACATTGAATATGCCAGAAAAGGAGAAGTTCCCAGCAGAGCTGGCTCTCATTCCTGTTCCACCAGTAACCCTGCCATCAGAACAACTTCCCTTCAGTCCGATGCTGGAAAACAGACCATCCCAAACACACCACCAACTCATTCAGGGGATGACCGACTCTAATAGTGCCCACAGATGAAGACTCCCTCCACAAAGCAGTTTCTCTGATCTAGGATTAATTACAGAGATATGGTTTGTACGTCAGTGAGGAAAAAGTCCAAATTGCCACAGCCTAAATAAATGATGTCAAGCAAAGAAAGACTGATCACCCAACCTCTTCTGTTCCTTGCCCCTTCTGCTCCTTGCCCCCTTCTCTTTCCCATAAGCCTCCAAGGCTGAACTTGAAGGCCAGGCCAGGGCTGTGAGCATCCAGCTGTGCCCTCCACTGCATAGCTGGCCTTCTCTTTTGTAATGAGAAAAAATTGGGCCCTAAGACTTTACCAGGCATAGGATGCTGGCTCCTCTGGCTCCTAGGTTCTGGGCTTCTGGGGACCACAACAGGTGCAGGAGACAATGTGGCCTCTGAGGTTTGTCACTAAGGCATCAATATCTGTGGAGGTCACAGGCCCCTTTGCCTCTCATTACTGTCACAAATAGAGCTGATCACCAAAGACAGCAGGAAAGCCCAGCTTTTTCCCTAGGCAGGTGCAGCCAGAAGGGTCCTCCACAGGAAAAAAAAAAAAAAAAAGTCAACAGCAAGTTGGGTAACATATCTGCCCGTGGCCTTGTCCCACAGAGTGGGTGTTTTTAGATGTCTATCTTGGTATAGCCACTGGGAAGCAATTACAGTTGTTGGCAGTGATGTCACCTCTCCTCAATCTGGGCAGGTTATACTCAAGAAGGACTCAGGAAGGGAGGACCTAGGTGACTCAGAGTGACCAGTGGCCTTTAGCTGTGTGGACCCAACCTTTGATTCCTCAGAAAGAAAACCAGTTGCGGCCAGGCACCCGCTTACCTCCTCACCAACCACTCAGTGAATCTGCCTAGCGCAGTACTGCAGACTTGCACGTCGAGTGACACACATTTACTGCTTGTAGTTTGGAGGCTTGAGTCTAAGTCAAGTTTCTGCCTGATCAGCCTGAGTTGAGGACAGAGATGAGGTGGGAAAAGAGGGAAAGAGAATAGGAACACTCAGCTCTCTTCTTATAGAGTCATGACTTCTACCTGGCCCCAGAAACCCCTTTACAATCTCACTGTGTTTTAATCACTTCCTTGGGGCTCGTTCTCCAAACACAGTCAATCTGGATGTTAGGATTTCAACCTGGGAATTGGAGTAGGAGAATTTCTGCACACCTCAGGTGCAGGCTGCATCATGCTGACCTTCTAAAGCAAGCAGAAAACAGCACAGACCTTAAACCAGAGCTTGGGTGCTTTGAGCTGGGTTTTCCCAAAGGTGTCCTGTCTTCTGTCCTCCTGCCTTGCTTTCATGCCCCTGGGGACTCAGTCACTACTGTGAAATGCACCAGCTCCAGGTCAGGCTGCAAATGGCCTTCGGATACCACCGCTTGGTTGCTCAAGGCAACTCCAGGAGGCAGGCGGATGATCCTCACTCTCTGCAGCGGGAACCGAAGCAGAGAGAGGTGTCAGCGATGCCTGGCTGCTAAGTGGCAGGATCGGGATTTGATCTTAATCGACGCCGCTTTCTCATTCCAACAACACCCTTCCAGTGTGAAGCATGTGATAGACAGAGATGAGAAAGACAGAACAAGCCTTAGCTGGCGAGGAAATCTCAGCTCACCGAGATGCTCAAAGCAAGGAGGGAAGTGAACTGGCGGATGCAGGTAGACCGCTGTGGGGTTTGCATAAGAGCAGGAGTTGGCTGGGCAAAACAGAGGGAGTTGGGACAGGGTGAATGTGGACGACAGGGTGGTAGGAAGTGGCTTGAGCCACTTGAGCAGTGACCCACATAGAGCCCTACAATGCTGGAGCCTGAGGCAAAGGTTCAGGGTCTTTCCAGAGGAAGCCAGAAAGGTAGGCAGGGCCTTCTGCGTGCCATCACAGTAAGAGCTGTGTCCTAAGAACACTGTGCTCCTAAAGGCGCCACTGACAGCCACAGAGCGTGGGTCTTAAAGGGAACCAATCAGAAAGCTTCTGAGAATGTCAGGAGGGAAAGGGCAAGACCTGGGCCAATAAGGGGAAGTGAGTGGGCAGCTCAGGCTCTGGATCAAGAAGGGGTCAGGACTCAGATGTGCAGGGATGTGGTCCCGGAGAGACTAAAGAACCCAGGGTGTTCCCTCGCCACTGGTGTAAGCCCTAGGGGTTCCCCAGAGCAGAAACAGCAGATGCCAGCAAGGCCAAGTTCAGGTTATGCAGATGTCTGCCCCAACCCCCAGTCTCAACTGCAAAGCCTTGGGCAACCTCTCATCCCCATGCCTGTGCCAGAGACAGAGATGTGAGGAAGCCCCTGAAGAGAGACCGCACAGAGCAGTGCGCACAACGTCTGGCGCTCAACAGACACTGGGGTGACAGACACACTATTTATATCAGACACATCGAGGTGTTCCTTCCTTGGGATGTTAACATATTCTTCAGGGCCCATCCTGAGAGGATGGCCCCGCCCTGAGCACACCTATAAACACATTCCTGATCCCTCTAACTCCAACTCGGTTGTACGTTGGGGGACCTCTTGGCTTTCAGTCACAGGCTTGGTCAGGAACATTTCCAAGCTCCCCTGGCTGAGTCAGGAGCTCCAACCTCATCCCCAGCTATGGTTTCACTTGGGACCACATCCACTCAGGCCTCCTCTCCAAGACACAGGTCCTCCAGCCAGCGAAGCATGACCACTCCTCACTAGTTGGCTAAACAGGGCTCGCATGGGGAGCTTGGCAAGCATGTATTTACTAAACGCAAGCTGCCAAGTTTGCCCCAGGGGCTGATGACTTAAGTACGAGTTTCAGTTTATTCCTCCAGTAGCCGACCAAAGGTGGATCTTTAGACTGATAAACACATCTATGCTGAGCACAGAAGGGGAATTCGCCCAACTCCTTGGTACTGGTTTTATGGGCAAAAGAGCACATTGACTTCACCCAGGGGAGAGATTCTGCTCCACCTCATTTGGCCCTTCACCCATGAGGTGGGTGGTATTATCCCCATTTTATAGACAAACAAACTGACACTTCATAAACCCAGTCTGTGGAGTGCCTATCTGCCTTTTAGCTTAGGAAAGCAACTGATGTTTATCCTAAGAACTAGGAAGGTTTGTGTGATAGAGGCTTAAAAATAGGCCCTTTCATTTTCCCCACCCTTAAAACAGGCAGGATGAAGCAGGTACACTCCTGAAGAAAAAAGAAATCCAGCATGCATCTCAGTTCCTAGCAAAATGTCATTTCTCCCCTTCGTTTTGACATCAACAAAGCCCACAGAGGACGAAGACAGACAGAGAGAGAGAGAGAGAGAGAGAGAGAGAGAGAAAGGGAAGCAAAACCAGTGCGATACTGACTTCTTCTCCCCACAGGTGGCAGGCGCATGGATTTGGGGGTGCCGAGCTTCCTGCTGTAAAATCAAGGACAAGCTGGAGAGCTGCATCCTCTCTTCTAAATATGCTCTTGCTCTTGTTCTGAAAGCATCTTGCCCCCTGCTTCATGCTTCAGAAGACCATCGTTCAGGGGTTCTGATGCCTGCCCAGGTCCGAGTAAGGCTACAGCCACTGCCTCCTCCTCCTCTTCCTCCTCCTCCTCCTCATTTTCCTCCTCGATCTTCCCCTGTGTCTCCCTCCTCCTCTCCACCCCCTACTCTCTTCTTCCTTCCCTTCCTCCAGGGCACCCCCAGGCCCCCAGGAGGCAGGAGCATCCAGCAAAGCCGATCTCTTTGAAACGTTATCAGAGGAAGCACTTGAGAGCAAGTAGCTACACCTGCTGTCACCCTGCTTCCTGGGCCCCCAACCTCCATGCAGGTGTCTCCATGGGAAGAAAGGACTCATTCAGGACTGTGGCTGGTCGTTTTTCAGCCAAGTTCCTCAGATGTGGTAGAAAGGAAGGACAGACAGGAGGTGGGAGCAGAGCCCTGCCAGGTGCCTTGGGCTCAGAGAAGGCCACCAAATGTCCCTTAAGTTGGCCCTCGGGAAGCTGGGCGCTCTGCAGCCTATGTGACTGGGTGTGCCCTGAATCAGTGAGACTAGGAATGCCTCTCAGGGCTTCAAGAGGACAAGGTGAGCTGTTCGCTTGAGCCACAGACATAGCATATGGCTCTGCAGAGAGAGAAAGCTCACGAGCCCACTAAACCCTATGAGCTCACTTACCCCAGTGACAGTCTACCGCCGTGGCGCCCTCCCCCACACCACCCCGACCCACACACGGGCATTCCAGACGACCCTGATCCAGCAGGCTTCTTCATGTCTCTCTCCTTGGGACATCAGCCGAACACCTGTCCGCCCACACGCAGGCACTGCACCTGGCCACCTGGCCTGCAGACAGCCTCTGGGGCCTTTTCCCACGGATTCTGACCAACTTCTGCCCCCACATCACCCTGCCTCGTCACGCTTGGGCATCGTTCCTCAGTGGTCATCCCCAACCCTCCCCCTCCCCCCAAAAAAGTCTCAACTCCTCTCAGGCCCACGGCCTGCTTATTCACGCTTGTTAGCATCGGCTAATTCTTACACCTAATCAAAGGGGCTGTTCCACAAACGGTCAGGGCAAACACCCGTAGATACGGTCCATCCCACGGCTTAAAAGGGGAAGCTGTCTTCGAGATGTCTGGAGCTTGTAAAGCAGCAGGCCTGGAACTCCAAGTTCACTTGAATTCTGACCCCCCCACATACACACTGCCTTCTTCCAGATAGTGGATACGCCTTGGGGAAAAGCCAGGACAATATTTGTTCAAGCATGCAGTGGAACCACCAAGCTCACAAATGGGAATCTGGAGCCGCCTACAGTGAAAGGACATGCTGGGTGCTGTGACATGTTCACCCCTGTGCCCCTTTGTCCGCACAGGACGCACGTGGAACACGTGACCAGGAGGCAGGCTGGTAAGCACACAGGAGACCACCATGGAAAAGACTTGGAGGAAGCTGGGTGTTCAGAGCCCAGCAAAGAGCGTGTGTTGCTTGGCTTCCAAGCACACCGTTGTCTGCTCCCAGCACAAGCGGCAAAACGGTCTGCCCTGCAATACACCTCCACAGACAGGACCTACCTGCCTCAGAGGAAATGAGAGCCTGTAAGGAGGCACAAGAAGCAGGAAGGGGGGGGGGGGGGTAAGGTTAGTCGCCAGTTGTGTGACGCTAGACAAGACTCTGAAGTTCCTGGGGCCAGTCCTAGCAACCCCTGCTAGCACACACATGACGCCATCTGACCACACTCGGGACATCGGATGCTCCCATCTGGGGGCAATGACCCTGTCTCCACAGCGCAGCCCCTTGCCCTGGCCCACATGAATGGCATCTGGAGCCTGTGCTCCTTTGCACTGCTAACGCCCAGTGTGAGCAGGCCTGTCACCCCAGGCCCCCATGAGGTGCTTCAATCAGCATGGGACAGTATTCACAGCACAGAAAGGGGAAATGCTGACGAGCGAAGCTTTTTGTTTCGGGGGCAGAGGTGGTATCTGGAGTTAACCATTCACCACCACATTCCTCTGCAACCATGGGTAACGAGGCAGAACCATCCCATCCTCCTCCTGCCCTGCCCCACCCTTGCCTCCACTCAGTACCAGGAAGTCCTGTGAGGGACCTGGAGAGCCCCAGGTAGTCATCACTAGCGATGACTGCAGAGCACGGCAGCCTGTACCTGTGCTCTCTAAGCAGCACTCCTAACCACAGCACATCTGTGCGGGCGTGTGTGTGTGTGTGTGTGTGTGTGTATGTGCCTGTCTCTCTGTGGGTGTATGTGTGTATGTGTGTGTGCCTGCCTCTCTGTGTGTATGTGTATCTGTCTGTCTTTCTGTGTGTGTATGTGTGTCTGTCTGTCTTTCTCTCTGTGTGTGTGTATGTGTATGTGTGTAGGCTAGAAGCCGATCTGATTGCAGATGTCTTCCTCCATTGCTCTCTCTACATTATTTTTTGGGACAAAGTTGTCACTTAACCTGTAGCTCACCAATTGACTAGGGTGGCCAGCTGGCATGCCCCAGGGCTCCTCTTAGCCTCTTTGCCTCTCTGGTGCTGGGTTTACAGAGGGCCACACTCCTGGCTTTTTATGGGGGCCTGAGGGCCCAACCCTCAGTCTTCCTGAGCCATCTTCCCAGCCAGTTCTTTTTTTGAAATGTATTTATTTATTCACTTCAGATTCTGACTGCACCCCCTTTCTCCTCCCATCCCCCCTTGCATACTCCTTTACCTCACTCTACCCTTTCCTTTTCCTCAGAGAACAGAGAGGTCTCCCATGGGCAGCCTCTCCCACTGAGGCCAGGTAAGGTGAGCATTCTAAACAAGAACCCAGTGCAAAGAAGATGCTCCATACATGCTCACCAAGCAAACGCCCTGAGCCGTACTCTATCCCGCTATGCATTAGGACTGTGGCACACGCTGGACACAGCTGTTTGGGCAGCAACCCCACTTATGCCTTGCTTACCAGGATTCTCCCATGTTTTTCTTCCTCCTAGCTCCCTTTGATCCTTATGAACTCTCAGAGGAATTGCCCAGTGAAGGGTGCTTGAGGCCTGGCAAATCCAGGAACAAAGAACTGCTTCTCCAGAGAAGTGCTTCCGGGGCCTTCCCAGCTATGTCCTAAGTGTGAGAGATTGCCTTGTAGCTGGAGAGCCCCCACTGGCTTATCACGGTCCTTACCCCACAATTGGGCAACCGGAGCTTTTCAAAGCCACTTATCTGACTGAGGGCTATGGAGGCAAGGCTAAAAACATCCCATGTCAAATTTGAAACTAGAGAATACGGTCACTTTCCATCATGGACCAAGAATGCATCCCTGAGTCAAACCTCTCTAGAAGAACTACCATAGCACAAAGCCACTTTAGCCATCAGCCATCTGCTGTCCCGTGTGCTGGGTTCCCTGGGAGAGTACACTTGCATTCTTCCTCATTGGATAGAAGAATTGGAAGTCTCTTCGGAAAAGGTTTTGGATAACAATTAGCTTGCACAAAATAAATCTCTGTATAAGACAGTGGCCAGGTGGGGGGTTAGAAGCAGTTCTCCCAGTGACCAGACTCAGATCCTGCTAGGTACAGCAGTTCCCAAGGTCTGGCCTAGCAGCCGCTCCTTCACCACCTCCATTGATTTTGTAAATAAATTCCCTGTAGTGAAGAAGACCTTGCTGCCTAACACCCCGGGAGTGGTTTCTTCTTCCACAGAGAGCTCTGACTACTGCATCTACTCTAAGGCCATCAGATCCAGACGATTTGCTACGTGAAAAAAAACCGAAGCGAAGACTCTCTTTATTCAAATTCCTTCCTAGACTCTGCAACCAGACCTTATCCATAGCAGGGAGAGCTGGTGCTCTCTCCTATGCTGGCTTCTCATCAGTGAGCACCAGGAGCTGGGCTGTGCTGAGATGCCTCTTGCACACAGTAGACTAATCAAATTCACACTGCTCCATTTTGACCCTCTGCTGAGGAACGTCTCAGGTGCCTACAAACTGAAAGATACCCCAGCTTTGCTTGATGAGAAGCTGGCACGCTACTCTCCCTCCACAGAAATCAAGCGACATGACGTCGAAGTCAGACCAAGTCCAGAGACTTCTGTCCCTGATGAATAGAACAAGTCCCTGAGTCTAGCCTGGATATTTCCCTCCTCGGGGTCATGGCAGGTCAAGTCATGCTGAGTCAGGAAAGATGTAGAAACAGTGCTGACCAGGGCAAGTAAAGCGCCAGGACCTCTTTGAATGCTCGCTCTCTGCGTTTGTGGGGTACCCGTGCCTCCCCACCCTGCTACCATACGGAGATCACCCTCAGGGGAGGAAAAAAAAGCGCAATTACATTTCTCTCTGCTCTTCTGATTTCATCCCCATCATCTGACTCAGGGGCTAATTTCAGATCATCTTCCCATTTCTGCCTCACGCTGTGTCGTCAGAGACACATGTCTGGTCAGCTGGCAGAATTAGAAGCGTATGTCAGTATGTCAGTCTCAATAGCAGAACACATGGGGTTTTCCTGAAGACTTCATTTCAACACCGCTTTCTAGATGAGGCAGCACAAAAGCGAGGCGACTGCTCAGTGAGCAAATGTTTAAGAGATGCTTCCTGCCCCTCCCCCCCAATCAGACTCCCTGGCTTTCTGCTCCATCCTTCCCTCCTTTCTCCCCAGGATGGCCTCCACAAGCCACACCCACATTCTCAGCCCTGCCCTAGGCTGTAGGACATACCTGGAGAGCAAAGAGGAGGCCTCCTCAACTTCAGTGCCAGCCCAGAACTGTCCCAGTTTGCTGCCCACACACCCACAAGCTCAGCTATGAAACCTAAACAGCCTTCCTCCCTGTGAGCAGGCTCCTGGGGCACCCCTAGACACCGTCCCCCAAGCCTACTCTCTTACCCTGGATGTCACACAGCCCTCATTTTGCCATGCTGAGGTCTGTCTGTCTTTCTTTAAATTAACCAGCTTTTCTTTCTCATCGAAAGAATAACTACACGGTAACAAAAACATCAGCCCAGAAAAGTTATGTGATAAGAACACGAGCTGCTGCCCCTTCTCAGGGTCCCACATCTTATGCGATTGCCACCCAGAGTACACAGGTCCCCTTCCCAACAAATCCTCTACATACACAAGCTAAGGGCTGGCTAACTGAAGCGCTTTTTATGAGCTCTTTCCCCAGGCTATGATGACTGGAATGCTACATTCTTGCTTTTCTGGCTTTCCTTACACCATGGGCTCTACCCTGTCAAAGAGCCATACAGATGACTTGGACTAAATCAGGGAGACTAGAGGTCAGGTGGCATCTGGCAAACTTTGATCTCCTTGTGCAGGAGACGGGTGGAAAGGAAAAAGGAAAGGGAAAAGCAGAGAGGAAGAGGGGAAGACTGTCAGGCCTGTCTCTTTGCTTACACTTGAGTGTAACTTGGAGTTACAATAGCTGTTTTAGTTCAATGAGGAGAAAATAAAATGAGAAGAAAAAAAGAACATGTTTCATGGCTATGTGGCAGGAGAAGAACCTAAATCTCTGAAGATTTGGTTAAACAGCAAAACCATGCCCTGATTGTCTACCCCAGATGGTATTGCATGAGAAAAACTGATCTTTATGTTTTCTCTAGCACTGTTTGGGGAGGCATAGGCAGTATGGCATCATTGGAAGAAGTATGTCACTAGAGGCTGGTTTTGAGAGTTGGAAGATTTGTCCCATTTCTAGGTCACTCTCTCTGCTTTGTATTAGTAGTTCAAAATGTAAGCTCTCAGCTTCCTGCTTTAGCCACCATGCCTGCCACTTTCCTGCCATGACGGACTTTTACCCCTCTGGAACCTAACCCATAGGTTCCTCCTGTCACTCCAGAACAGCAAGACTCTTTAGGAGGTCTCATTTAAGCTCAAATAAGGTCTTTCTTCTATAACTTGCCTTGCTCATGGTGTTTTATCACAGTATTAGGGAAGTAGCAAACAGTGGCCCACCCTAAGTGAGGAGACATACAATGTAACATACCTGTGTGGACTCCTGTTTCTTTATGGGGCTTGGTTCACTCATCACTATGACCTTACAGTATTTTCTACATAACCGGTTCAACTCTGTTTCTTTATATCCTCAGAGTATCTTACTGTGCAGATATCCATCCTAAAGCAAACAGGCAGGCATTTTCACTGGTTGCTTGCAATGTTGACTTGACTTACCGTAGGGCAACAGACTTCTCCGTGCCTGAGTCTTCATGCTTGCGCATACTGCCTAGAACGAAGGGAAGCCAGGACCTTGCCCTTTCACCTGTCCATACCCCTTGCTGCTTGCTGCTTACTGGACAGCTGACCCCTCCCTGGCTGGTCTTAGAGAAACATGTCTGTGGTTTCATGATCTGAGTCCCCCCTTTCCTCTGCTCAGTCCTGCCTGGGCCCTGAAGTCCCCTGTGCTTCTGCCGGAGCCTTGGGACTCCCTAACCTGAATCTCAGCTGGGCTAAGTGTTTCGTCCTTAGCTTCTTTCTCTGGGACAGAAACTCATGCTTGCTCTGCTCTGGGCTTCTCTAGCCCACCCCATCTCAGCACGCAGGTATGCTCACTGCCATGCCCCATCGAACTGTTTCCAGAACCTGCCCCTTCCTGCTCTGGGGGAACCGGCTTAGATCAGACTAAAGGAGACCAGGCCATGACAACTCCCACAGGAAACAATGTGCCACATTCCACCATCGGTCAGCCTCCACCTTCAGTACCTGTAACCAAGCTGGAAAATTCACCCAGAAAACTAAACTCACACCCTAACCCAAATCCCACTTGGTGACAGAGCAGTGTGCCACTGCTAGGAAGAGAGGAGCTCCTAAGAGACAGCTGCCCAATAGCAACAGGACAACGGGACGATTTGCCTACCCACAAAGGCAAGGGAGTTAACATGCCATCAGATCAGCCTGGCTTCTCACCGCTGGCCTGTGCTCAGTCAGCCTGATTATGCAAAGAGCCAAAGCACCTAGCAAAGTCAGTCTCCAAAGGTCACAGCTGCACGGTACAGTCCTCTCTCCTAGGGAAAACAGACATCTTTCCCACTTGCAGAATTACAAAGCTGATTCTAGCCTGTGGCTCTTCCCCAGCTATCGCTCTTCTTCACCCATCCCTTCAGGCAACCATACCTGGGCCTGCATAGAACATCAAGAAAGAGAGGGGCTTCAAAGCCCATCTGGTCCAATCTAGGTCATGAAAGGTCAAAATTACCCAGTCGTTTAATCTCAGAACCAGAAACAGGTGGCTAGCTAGGGCTCACTGGACAGCCAGCCTGCTGGATGAGTTCCATCCAGCTTAGAGACCCTATTTAAAAATAAATAAAATAAAATAAATAAAAAAACAAGGTAGATGGCTCCTGAGGAATGACACTAAAGATTGACCTCTGACCTCCATGCACACACCAGAGGCTGTCAGAGTCTTGGGAAACCTGTTCCTGAATGCACAGCTGGTGAGGAACAAAAGTGGAATACAAACTTGGCTACTTGCCTCCCCCGCTCGGGTACCCCATGACACTACTGTTAGGACAAGAGAAAAGACTGTGGGTCTGAGAGGAAGAGAAGGGTGTTTGGAAAGGGATGGGTAATAATGAAAATGCAAATAAAAGGCCCAAGCAGGTGTTCAGTAAAAGTGCCTTTCCCTTGAGTGAGGAAGTGCTCAGAAAGAGAAAGGACTAAGGTACCAAAGGGACCCAAACCTGGGACAGTTAGAGCAACGAAGTGATAGGGTAATGACTGTATTCTAGCCCAGACCATAAAATAAAATAGGATAAATACCTATGAACCCATGGCCACAGGTATAACCTATTGTGTAAGTACATCATGGGGAGCAGAGACCATCTGACTGTCCAGAGGAGACCATAGATTTTAAGTAGATGTTCTTCCCTCCAAGGGGTGGAGCCTGGCCACCCTTTCCCCCAGGCTGGGCATTACTTGAGCCCCAAAGAAGAGGCAGAGGGAGAGTTGTGCTGCAAGGGAGCCCTTGACTATGGAGAAATCCAATGAGCATGCTCAGCAAAGAGACAGAGGTCGACACCAGCAGCCATAGGCCAGCGCATGCTCGCATCAGCCTGCTGTGAAGAAGACGCCTCACTCCTGAGGTCTCTGTGTCTCCAACACAGACTCCCACTCTGACTGTAAGAAAAATACACCCAAATGCTCAGGTCATCCAGGCAAAAAAAGTCTGAGAAACTGTCACAGGCCAGAGGGTAAGTGATGATCAAGCTGGATTCTGAGCCAGATGGAGTTGTGGGTCCCTTGGTAACAAATGTGCTTCAGTAAAGAGCTGGAGTGGTAGACTAGGGCTCTTGCCACTGTGCTCACACTCATTCTATAGGTGCATAGCTATTTTGAGAAAGAAGTTTGTAGTAAATATACATTCGGAATAACAATGTCTCTCACCAGGGAAGTGGCTGTCCAGTTCCTTGAGATACCATGGGCCTGGGCCTGGGCCTGGGCCTGGGCCTGGGCCTGGGCCTGAGTAGCATCTTGCAAGGATCCTGAATGAGTCTGTGTGCCCTTCAGAGTTGGCCCCAGGAGCCTGAGTAAGGACTTCCATAGAGTGAAAGGGAGTCAGGAAGAACTCTAGAAGTCTCAACGGGATGCCCGGAGAGCTGACCTGAGCAGCCACTGTCTTCCTGCCCACTATCACTGGGCATCCAGTCTAGCCACTGGTGTAATCAGGTGGGCCAGGGTTCAGATTTCCTCGGGGTGTGAAAATGCAAAGTGACCCGGGCCAGCAGGTGTCCTCTTTCATCCAGCTGGGGTCACTGTCCCCTAAGAGGCCCCAAGCAGGCCCTTCTGGTCACATGAAGCCTGTAAACCTCAAGCTCCCGGGGACCTGAATGCATTCCAAGAGGCCGACCCAGCAGCCCTGAAGCTCCAGCTGAGGGCCTGGCAGTCCCAGCCCTACGTTGCTGGGCAGAGGACACAGGCATTTCCGAAGCAGCTTGGCCTCCTGCCAGTGGGTCCCCAGATGCCATGCAAGACACACCTGAAAGGGGTAAGAGAATAGGTGTGTGTAAACAGTGTTTGAAAAAGAAAATAGCTGAACAAATACAGCGCTTGTTAACACAGGTGTTTACAGGTGGAATTATTTTTCCTGGGCTGCTATCTCCCAAGCTGCTTTGTGCGGCTCCGCGCACCTGCAGCGCCTTTCCCAGATGGGGAAGGGACGAGGGGGAAGTGGCTAGTCCAGATCGATCTCATACCACACAGGAGGTCAGTGATCAGCCGTGGGCCGGGCTGGTGTGCAGTTTCTCTGGCCGGACTTTCTTTTTCTTTTTTTTGTTTTCCCCCAACGTGCTGGAACAGGGTCCAGCCTGTTCACCACTTCCTGCTCAGCCAACGCAGCTGTTCTGCCGGCCCCGGGGCAGTCGCAGTAAGAGGCCCATTTCCGGGGGTAGGAGCCAGCCACTCTCTGGGCACGACAGTCTGACTCTCTCCTCTCCCCCAAGGGGAGTCTCATGATTTGCATCTTACAGACAGAAACTGAAGACACTCAGCCCCAATCACAGACGCAGGGGTAAGTAAAGAGCAGCAGAGGAGGCACAACCCGGAGCGGCGGATGGAGAGAGTCCTGAAGTGTCCCTGAGGGGACGCTCGGGAGCAGTGTTCTCCGTGGGACACCCAGAAATATAGATGCATTTTCTGTGGCACAGGCGGAAGGAAGCACCCTGAGGGAGACAGCATTAAAAACTATGGAAAAGAAGCATAAAGCCACAGGCCATGCACTTATAAATGGTTACAATGAGAAACTTTGTTAGGTGTATTGTATCACAATTTTTAGTCTTCCTGATATAAGCAGAGCCAGGTGGGTCTACATAGTGAGATCCAGGACAGGCAGGGTCTTAACTGGATATTTCTGACATAATAAGATGGTTGAGGTTAACAGCTCACTTGTTGCATTCTGGGGCAGTACGAGGATTTCCCCATTGTTTGGGGTCACCTGAAAGGCGAAATGCCCCAAATGCAGACTCAGCCACAATGTGTTAAGTCTCTGATTCAAGTCCACAGGCAAAAATAAAAAGCAGGAGGGAGGTGGGTAGAAGAGAGAGGAGGCCCCAGGACTCTCAGCAGGGAGCATCAGAGGATCCAGGAGCACGAGGAGGCCGGCTGGCTTCCTCTCATGCCTCAACAAAGCCACGGAACACAGCAACTTGAGATGCAAGGAGGGACTCCGTCCCACTTAGAGAAAACTGGCCAGAAAGAACAAAGAGAACACAGACAGCTGCTGGGAGTCCTCAAAGAGGCCCGGGAGGGTCACAGTGTCCTGCAGGAGCACTGGTCAAGTGAAGAAATACCCTGACCATTGACAGCTCTGACGTCACTACACCTACAAACCGGGAGAAAAGACCATTTCTTGCTTTAGGCAGAGAACCACTCAGTGCACAGTGAGGCTTTCCAAAAACTTCCTCTCAGAACCTTTGCTCCAGGCCAGCCTCCTTTTCACAGACCAGCATGACCCCACTACATGTTACACAGGTCGGAGAAACAGGTCTCTTTCTGACCTACATCAATAACTTAGAGGCTGTGCTGTGTTTAATACAGGTATACCGGCTCCTGGTTTGGGTGCTCCCTCTATGACACTATCAGAGAAATAAAAGCTCACAGTTAGGAAGAGAAAGCCTGGCTACCCTCCAAATTCCTCCTGTTCATTCCAAAAGGCCATCTCAGTCCACTTCTACTGCTCTGCACAATAAAGGACGCCAGGGCAGGCCAGCATGGGACAGGAGCAAGAGAGAGAAGAAGGGAGGAGAAGGGGGAGGAACCCGATTGAGAAGGAGATTTGAAAGTACACCACTGAGAAGCTGAAAGGTTTTCTGTCTGACAAATCTCTAAAAGAAGGGACAGTATCTAATTAGACATGCTCGTGTCTTTCTAATGAAGATGACCTCATGTCATAATTGCAGATCAGTGCCTTTCCTTGGAAGTAATTAGAAAGGCTCTGCTTTCTGCCTGCTGGTTTGGAAGCTCTAGGCTCCATGATGACTCCATCCACGTCCACAGCCCTCCACCCCGCTTGTCCTCTGATGTGAGGGTGCAAGGCAGAGCTGAGACAGAGCAGGAGGAAACCAGCTCCACACACACACATCCCTTCCATGGGCATGCAAGAAATGTGTCTTTTCTCCAAGCGCTTAATCCCTTTTGCTTTCCACAAGACCAAGAGAGACCACCCGTGCTACAGCTTGAATCTTAAATGTGCATCACGGGCCCACGTTTTGAATGCTTATTCATTCCCTGGTGAGGAGCAAAATGTGGGAAGCGTATAGAGCCTTTTGTCAGGTAGAGCCTAGCTGACAGAAGTAGGCCACAGGGTTGGGGGCACAGGTCATGGAAAATTACAATGTCCCCCCAACCCAGTTTAAGCCTGAACTCTGTGTCCTATCCATCCCCACATGAACATGCCACCACTCACCACGCCTCTCCAGCTTCGGGTGCACTGTATCCCCTGCTACTGTGAGCCAATATAAACAGTTGCTCCCTTTCTATCAGGTATTTTGTCACCGTGATGGCGAAAATGACTAACACAGCCAGCATTGTGCAAAATTGGCTCCCCTAAAGTAACATTCATGTATTTACACACACACACACACACACACAATGACAAGGCTCCCATGTCCAGTGTTTTTGGAAGGTCAGGGGTCTGTGGTGTTTCATACCTACACACATGTGCACAATGTGTGCTAGAATATATGTGCATGTATGTGTACAGAGGTAAGAAGTTTGCATCAGGCTCTCTGCGCCATTGCTCTCCACCTTATTTACTGAGGCAGGCTCTCTTGCTGAACCTGCCTCCACCTCCAGTGTTCTGGGACTGAAGGTGGATCTCCACGCTCAGATGTGGGTATCGGGGAATCACCGAGCTAACACCCTCACCCCCTCTTGTGCTCAGCTCTAAGTGCCTGCACCTAAAGAAACATTTTAGGCCTCAACTTCTGACTCATGCATCTCTCCCCAGCGCAGCGTATCACCTGACAGAGCCTAGATCCCTGTAGATACTGATCCAACCGTCAAAAACTGAAGCACAGAAGAGTATGTGGACAAAGCACCTACAACTTGCATCCCAGTGGCTCGCTGCTGCCTGAGCACCCAGGCTACCCTTCCTCTGTCCCATAGTTTACCTGAGTTGGCTGCAGATGCACCGGCTACAGCTCAGCAGCCCACCCATAGAACACGGGCCCCCGGCTCTGGGGCACAGCCCAGCGGGCCACCCAGCACTTGGGGGAAGCCATCCTTCAGCCCGATAACTCATTAGCTGGGAGCAGGCAGAGCTAGATGGACTGGGTGGTCAGTGCCAAGAGCTGAAAGAGAGCTTGTCAGTTCCAGAGTCCCTTCCCACCAGAGGATGCGCAGATGCTGGGGACAATGGTGACCCTGCTTGGAGGGACACTGTTCCTACCTGCTAAAGTTTTCGGGGTCTGAGGACCTGCGGTTGGCCAAGTTCCGAGCTAGGAAATTCCCGGGCCCTTCCTGCTTCTCTCTCCTTTCTCTGAGCTTAGAGTTTACCCTCAGACCATGGTTCCATCCGCTAAATGGGGCCATGTGGACAGTGCTCTAAATGCCTCCACTAAGACACTGTCTCATCCGCATTGTATCCCACACTCCAGCTACGGGTGCTCACTTCCATGCCTTTAGCTACGGGACAGTAGAAAGCATCCCAAAGCTTTCATTCAAAGTTCCTTTGTCCTCACACTCACCCCTTGCCTCTAACCTGTGGCCCACTCCTAGGAGGAAGGGCCTCAGTGCACATAAGCCTCCTGCCTAGGAGGCAGACCACATGCCATATCCCTCTCTAAACCCACCCTCAAATTTAGTCTGTCCCGGCCTGGACACTCTGTCATCCTCACAGCCACCTGCAACCTGCCGCTTAGGACTTCCTTCTGGCTTTCTGCAACAGCCTCACTGTGCTGTCCTTTGCTCCTCACTACGCACCTTCCCCTCCCCTCCAGATCCAGCCTGCAAATGTCTTCCCACGTAAGCTTTCCCTAAAACACATTTGACCGCACGCTTTGCACAGCAAGCTTGAAGCATCTCTTTCATGCCAACTGCATTTTGCCACGTGTCCCTCTGCCCTGCAGGACAATGACCAGGAGCCTTAGACTGAGGCCTCTGTGTGACAGCAGCTCCTTTATCACATACCCACTCACCGCTTAATGCTACCTGCATACACATGTATGGCGAAGAGGCTAGGGTGGGGGAGCCTGTTTCTGCCTTTCTGTCTACTGCCAATTGCCCTGCTCTTCAACATCTGTATCTTTATCCTATAACTAGGGGAAGTGACTGACAGTGAGACTTCTAAAACACATCACTGCCTACCCTTCAAGTCTCAGTTTGCTTCTGGGGGTGACTATAAGGTCTCAGTGAGAAGACTGTGCATGACATCCTTGGGACACCTGACATTTACAAAGAGTCTATTAAAGGTTTGCTGCTTTCCTTAAAAAAAAAAAAAAAATAGCCAGGGACACTGGTGGGAAGAATGGCTCAATAGTTAAGAGTGCATGTTGCTCTTGCAGAGGACCCAGGTTTGATTCCCAGTACCCATATGATAGCTCACAATCATGTGTAACTCCAGTACCAGAGGACATGATGCCCTCTCCTGACCTCTGCAGCCACTAGGCATGTACAAGGTGCATAGACATGCATGTAGGCAGAACACCCATGCATAGTAAATAAAATTTAATTACAATTTTAAATAATAGCCAGGGATGTGTCATGTAAAGATGTAGTCTAGGTTGGGGGAGGGAGATAAAGGGAAGAACTTTGAGTGGGGCTCATAGGGGTAGGATGAGAGCTCCAAAGAGTCCAGGAAGAGCCATTTCCACAAACGGAATATTCTGCAACATTTCACTGAGACCAAGTCTCCTGATGCTCGGGGAGTTTCCATAGCAAGACAATAACAGACCCTTAGACCTATGTGCTCAACACAAGCACCAAATTCAAGGTGCCTCAAAATAAGAGGAGCAAGATGGTGGGGTTTTTTTCTTTCCCACAACCTCATCATTGAAAGCTAGACCCTAGAAGAGCACCTACTGAGATGCTTTCCGACACTGACCCATCCTTCTCCGTGGGATGGCCCCTTGCTTTTTTTTTTTTATTTGCCTGTAAAGAATGATGAGGAGCTTCCACCACTGTGGATGTTGTCCCTGCACACCCACATGGAGCTGTTCCTCTCCCAAAGACCCAGTCACTGGGAATAAAGACACAGAACAGGGAAGGGAGGAGAGGGAAAAGCCAAGGTCAGAAAAATAGAATCTGAAAGACGGACAAGACTAAGGAGGGGAGAGGGAGGAGAGAGAGAACACAAGAGAAACTGAGCAGCAAAGAAACAAACCAAATAATGGACTGAATTCATGACCTAGATACATAGACAAAGAGGAAAAAGAGAAGTATAGAGGTAGTGCTTGCTCTTTCTCTTGACGACTCTTGTATACACAGAACAAAAGCAATCGCAGGTTAAACTCCACTCGTTGAAGCAGCAGGCAATGACACCTACTGATGATCACCACATTCTTCCCTGTCACAGGTGTTGGTACCCCACCATTGTCATGCAGACTGTCATCAATGAAAGAGAGAAAAGTATCAGTTTTATTGCTGATTACATTTTAATAGTCTGAAATGGAAAATGCATCTGGGCCCTTTTGTCATTCTCTGACACGAGAAGTTGCCTGAGGGAGAGCAGTCATTTGAGTTTCGAGCTAAACTAGCCATCTTCATCTTACACAATGCCACTTTTACTCAAAATTACATAAACTATGGCTCTTCAGACTTAGGTATTTGGCAGAGATCCCCTTGAAAATGAACAAAGTGAGCCTAGTAGTTTAGGGAAAACATTTTGTCGATGATTAAAATCTGTGATTTCAAGTAAAAAAAAAAAAAAAAAAAAAAAATCTGAATTTTGGAAAACTTCTACCAATCACCATGTGGTTGACTGAGTGCTTTCCAAGGCTTTTCTAATGAGATTGATGGTGATGTTAATATGTTAATAAATATGGTTCCTGGATGCTGTACAGTAAAATGTGTCAACATTTGGAAGATTTGCATAGCTCAGTAAATTAGTATTTTCCAAATGATAATCTAAAATCATGCACGGTTAAAAGACCATAAGAACCAAGAGACATTAGACCAAGGAGCATCAAGGATGCTTACTCCTTTTGAAGATCAGATCTTTCCCTGTGGAAGGTAGAAGACCGTGCTTCACAAGAATATGGTACTATAGTGCTGAGGAAGCCTGGTACTGAGGTCTAACCATAGTAAATAAACTATGGAGACCTTTATTTAAATGCACACACATGGGATCACACACAACCCAGCCTGCCTCAAACATCGCCTCAACCCTGTCTGGCTGATTGCTGGGGCTCATTTCAGAGCAGGATTTCAATATCGCATGGCTGAATGTCTAAGAATCTTCATTCTCAATTGAGTAAGCAACTGGCATTTAGCTCAGCAATGCTACCATTTCAAAGATCGGGCCACATGCCCCAAAAAGTTACATTTGTATAAAATATCTGAGGGCATTTGTCACATTTAAGGAGTTGGGGCCATGTTTATGCCTCAATACAAAGAAACAAGCTAAATTTTCAAATCTGCTCTGCTAGCAATGTTTACATTTTTAAATGAATTGTTATTTATTATTGCCATCAGTCTGGGCAAAAAATAAGTTTATGACATAATGGACTGTCTATGCGCTTGAGCTAATTATTCTATAATGTAACTATACCTCAAAATGTCAAATGGTACACCCATAAATATGTACAACTATAGTTTGCCAATTAAAAAAAATTAATATGAAGACCTTGGTAGAGTGCAGAGAAGGGAGCATCGTTACCAGCCTGGCATACTTAATCATCTCATAAAAGGATGCTGAGAAATGACCATAGTGTCTTTCTGTGTCTGCCTCCCTGATGAGCACTCCAATCTCACCCGAAAAAAGCAACATCCCTTACTAGAGTCAGCTAAGGAGAAAACCCAGAGAGTTCATCTACCTTTCCTCCATGCCCTCAGAAGTCTGGACAATAGATACAGGGCCACAGGACATATTTCTGTCTTACAGAGGCAGCAGTGTCGGTTAGAACTACTTTGTAATACCCCGACCTATAAGTTCTATAAGTGACACTGCATCTGTTTTTACTGTGCTTTTCTCTCTACAGTATCTAATGTATTTATAATACAGTTACACTCAGCCAGACATGTAGCTACTTAGGTGACTAGGATGGGAGGATCAAAAGTTCATGGCCAGCCTGGGCTACACAATAAGTTCAGTGACCATCTAGGTAATTTAGTGAGACTGTCTTGAGATTTAAAAAATAAAAATGAAAATAAAAAATAAAGGAGGAGGAGGGAAGGGATGTGCACAGTTCAGAGGTGGAGTCTTGCCTAGGATGCTTCAAGTCCCAAATTCAATCTCTACTAGTACAAAAACTCGTTCTACTCAAAGCCTCTACCAGAACTGCTTCAGTCCTCTGCATAGGACCCTCATGATAAAGGGGGTGGGAAGGGCATCCTCTGGAGGAGCCTTAAGGATGGGACCTAGAAACTACCCTGCCTTCTTGCCCATTAAGAGGCCTTCCTTCTGGGCACTCCCCATTTGAAAATAGGACTATGTTTTGTAAATTTAAGGCCCTAGTAGTTGCAGCCAAGCAGGAGAAAGAAGTGGACCAGGAAAAGGGATCTAGAATGGATGCCCAAAGCCTGGAGAGTGAAGCCCTGGCTCCAAGTCTGTAGGAAAGGAACAAAGAGACACAAATAGAGGCCTCCTTCATGTGGGGGGTCAAGGCAAGTGCTTTCAAGAGCTTTTGGAGAATACATTCAGATTGACAAGCGTCCTAGGGAGCCGCTTCTGTCCCTTTGCTGCGGTCCACCACCAATGGATGGAACCTAAGAGCCATGGAGCATTAACAGCATTCCCAGGTGGGACTGCCCCTCACAAACAGCAAAGCTCCAGGATAGGTCACCATCATACCACTGATTATAAACACAGGCATGTCATCTGTCCCTTGATCCTCAAAAGCCTTGGTCTCTAAATAGGAAGCATCCAAGGCAGCTGGGAAAAGCAACTGACCCCTGACCAGACCCAGTGCATGGCTACCCCCAGCAGCGCTTGCATTCTGTAGAAGGAGCCGAGTCAGCAGTGGAGAGGAGGGGTCTGGAGAGGAAACCTGAGTCTCTCTGGAAGGGGTGGAAAGGGAGCCAAAGGGCAAGAGCCCACAGGCACCATTTCAGCAAGGGAATTGGGAACTAGAGCCCCAGCTGTGAGACTTCAACTCTGACTACTTCCCCACTTTTCTCCCTCAATGCCCTTCTACCCTGTGTGGTAACCCTTCCACAGCAAGCAGCAATGCAGAGTCAACCAAGACACCAGCTAGGGGAAAGCCCTCTGTTGGTGGAATGTTCGACTCAGCTGGCCTGCCTTCAGGGGCCTGGCAATGTCATCACCTGGCAGTTAAAACTGTGCAGTCAGTAAAAAAGGACCCGCCTGCCATCCCTCGACCTCTTGCTCTCTGTCTCCCTCTGCCTCTCTGTCTGGTTCTCTTGGTATCAGACCTGTTGTGTGGCGTGCAATTCCTCACATATCACACCCTCCCTAGACTAATCCATCTCCAGAATGAAATCAAGCCAGAGAGCCCATGTGGAGGCTTAGGGCAGGCTACACTCCTGGTTTCTAAGAACCCTCTGTGCAGGCTCCTGAGAACCAAGTGACACTGCACAGCAAGGGTCTACTGGGAGGGTGTCACAGAGGGAAAGGAAAAGAGGCGTGGTTTTGAACCCAGACTTCTGCTTTGCTGAGTCACGCTCCATCTTTTCTGTAGAAGCCTTTGCTTTTGCTCCTTCATCTGTACCTACCTGAGAAAGAGAAAGGTGAGGAAACCAGGGCTGATGGGGAACCACCCATGTGGCTTCTGCTTTGATGCAGGGAGGGTCTGGGAGAGATGGTGGGCTCAGGAAGGGGCATGCTGCTTCTGAGAACATGGAGGCTCCTCTAGGCTCAGAACATCAATGCCCCGCATGCACCTGCTGGGGAGGCAGCAAGTATGCAATGTTTTGAACTGAAAACACACTTTTGTTTTATTTACCCATGGCCTGCTCTCCGATTAAGTAGAAGCTCTGTGTCATTAAGTCAGGTGGAGAAACTGAGGCCCAGACGGGCTCAGGACCTAGACATGATTCTCACCCCAGCCTGAGGATCTCCTTCAGACATCATGTGTCCTGTGAGATGGGCCAAGAAAGCCCCGTCCAAATCCAAGAGTCCCCAGGAGCATTCCCCAGGTAGCTGGTCTGCATGCTGAACGCTCACCTTGAACATAGAAATCTTTCTGCCCTGTGACTTGGTGGCTTCGGGCTATGGACTGAGCCACCTTCTTAATCTTTGTTCGGAGCACAGAGAAAGGGCAGCTGGTAACAGCATTCTGGGAAAGCCACAGTCCAAGAATGCACTCGAACCTCACACTCTTTCTTACCTCGCCTTCCCCAAACTCTCCTCTGCCTTCCAGGCTTCCAGCCTTCCCATCTCTGAACTTAGATTCTGGGGAGTGGGCAGAACACGGTGGGCAGAGAGCTTGGTGTCCTTGGGCTTATGCTTGCCTGACCTATACCAGTCCAACCTCCACCTGTGGTAGATGGGATGAGAATGTCTACGGCCCAATTTAGTGCTGGGTGGAAGAAAGGAGGGAAGGAAAGAAGGAAGGAAGGAAGGAAGGAAGGAAGGAAGGGAGGGAGGGGGGGAGAAAAAGAGGGAAGGAGGAAGGGAGGGAGGGAGGAAAGGAAGGAGGAAGGAGAAGGGGAAGGAAGAAGAGAAACAAGCCCTCCAGACTGTTGTGCTCTGGGCCCTTCACTGGGTTCCATCTCACATCCCTTCTGTGGGCTTCTTGGGCTCTCTCTATGGATTTGGATCCTCTATCTTTGCTGAGCCTTTCCCCACCACCCTGGTTGTCCTCAAAGGCTGATAGGTTCCAGTCCTGATGACCCTATCAACTCGCCTGAGCTCTAGGATGGTTCTCTGTGATCCTTCTCTGTGTTGTTGGGCACTTGAGCTGCCTGTTTAGGTCAGCTTGTGATCCAGAGACTTGGACAAATCTCTTCTGTTTCTTGGCTTGAGGGTAGGGGAGGTTTCTCACCAGGAGTGAACAACAGCCTAACGGAACTCAAGATAGGTGATATCTATGGATGGCTCCAATCTGCACACTGGCCACTGTGTCTGCAAAGATTAGATAGTGAGGGCTCAGTCAGTGGACTCCAGATACCGAATATCTCCTTCCGCCCTGTCTGTGCTCACAGTGGGTGAGCAGCATTTGTGATACAAATGATTGGCATGTTCTCAGCCCCTCCCACTGATTCTCCCAACAGGCAAATTGACAGTATGGCAGCCCAGGCTTACCTCCCCGCTTTCTTAGGTCTTGAATACCCTAGCTCGTGTTTTTCCCTCTTATTAGCTGCTGGCTACTGTCAGTGGCCCCTGTGTCTGCTAGAGAGAAGCCCAGGTGGCTGGGGGGCTTTTTCCCCCCATTTCCTTGTTGCCTCCAAACTGTTCACCAAGCATGACCCCATGCTCCCCAATATCTGCTTCCTAGAACTGGTGAAAATTAAAAGGCTGGCTGCTTCCAGCCTACTTTGCACAGAGGAGGAGGATTATCAAGAGCATTGAGTCTTAACAGCGGGAGTGCCTTTGGCTGGTGGCAAACTGTGGATGAAGTTTTGCAGGCAGGTTTCACAGGTGAGTTGTCTAGGAGACAGAACCCAGACCCAAACTGTAGAGGAGACACACCCTTGAGAGGTCTCCCAGCCAGTCAAGCAATGCCTCCAAAGCTGCAAGTCTCAGGAGAAAGGTCCTTGGGGCCTGCCTCCTAAAGCAGTGCTCTCTGGGTGGGAGGGAGCTGATGCTGTGAGGACCCAAAGGGTGGGATGCCTCCGCTCTCCTCCTCAGCCCCACCTGCCCACATCCCCAAGGCTTGTCTCTCCTACCAAGGTTTCCTGGCCCATCTATTCAGTCTCAGGTTTGGAAAAGAATACCCAACCTCTTCCAGGATACCTCTGTAAACCCTACATGGTCTCCACAAAGCAGGAAGAAATGAAGGAGATGCATGAGTTAAGGGACAGGGCTGGGATTATGAGCAAATGTTCTCAGTGACCAGAGATGGCCCTTCACGTGTGTGTTGGGTAGGTGGGGTGGTGAGAACATGTGGGTGCGTGTGTGGAGGCCAGAGGCCTAGGCTGTGTGTCTTCTTCAGTCACTCTCCATCCATTGCCTCTGCAATTAGCATTTTTATCTAGGTACTGGGGGTTGAACCCAGATCCTCACGCTTGCGCAAACATTTTACCCACCAAGCCATCTCCCCAAGTCTCTATCTAGACAATGCCTTTTGCCTGGAATCTCCAGAAAAAAAAAAAAATTAAAATTAAAATTAAAAGAAATCCAGAAGGATTGAGTATGGAGGCAATTCAGTCAAGGAAAGGCTGAAAAGGCTATGTTTTAGAGCAGCCTAATGTTTACTCTCTGGTTTCATGTGTAGTTCATGTGGTGACTGTCCCAGATAAAGTGAGTATCAAAGCCAACGCATGCGTGTCTGTGTCTCTCCTCCCCATCGCCCTCTCTCATCCCACCTCTTTCTTCCCCTTTCCTTTCTGTTTCCACCCTCTCCCCACAGCCTGGAGGAAGCATGGGCTTAGGGGTTCTCACCTCTGCCGAGTCTCTCAGCATCTATAAGTGCATTTTGTTAATTTGGGAAAGATTTATCAGGGCAGAGGTTAATTGTCTTTCCCTGACATGCTTTTACTGAATACATCTGGGTGACAAAATTAATTTCCTCATTAGCTATTTTTGAAAGTGGAACAAGCTGGGGGTTTGGGGAGTGGTAATCAGTGCGGAGAGATGGTATGGCCTGCATGAGGCCACCTCCCAGCACCAGAGACACCCAGTAGCCAGGGGCACCCAGGCAGGAGGTCAGTGGTCCAAGATGGCTCCCAAGGATGTCTAGGCTGAGGTGAGTAGAGGAAGGTTCTCTAGTCCCAGAAGCTCTGGGGAGGGTCTTGAAGCCTACCTGGCCATTCCCAGACCCTTCCTTCCCTATGCAGGAAGCTGCCTTATGCTTGAACAATGCAATCTTGGCTCTTTCGAGCAGAGCAGGAATTGCAGAAAATTGAAGACCCACTAAAACAAGGCCATCCCTAGGGCCTGTCCAGCCTGACCTAGATAACAAAACGAAGTTGATCCTGAAGGCCCAGGGCACCTGTGGTCTCCACAATGTACCCTCACACCAGAACCCTGCACTAAAGCCAGTCCCACTGAGAGAGAAAATGAGGTAAGAAGTGACCCAGCCCCAGAACTCAAAGTTGGAGACACATGGGGTCACCCCTGATCACCCATGAGTGGGCAGCAAAGTTGGGTTCTTGGGCCATGGCCTGTTGCCAGACCAATGGTTCTCAACCTGTGGGTCACAGCCCCTTTAAAGGTTAAACAAACTTTTCACATGGGCGGCATATCAGATATTTTGTATATCAGGCATTTATATTACAATATACAACAATAACAAATTGTAGTCATGAAGGAGAAAGAGCTTGGGGGCCACTGCAACTGAGAAACTGTATTAAAAGGTTGCAGCTTTAGGAAGGTTGCGAGCCACTGTTGTAGAGGGAATGGCTGCCCACAGGCCCAATTCCTGTCCTCAGGGACTCCCCCGGCTACCTCAACCCCTCTTGCTTTCCTCTTCCCGAGAGTCCCTTCAGGTACATTCCAGCCAAGGCTGTACAAGACAGAGATCCTAAAAAATAATGTACAAATATCCTTTTGACCCTACCCCAGATCCCTCTGAGATGGCACAAGCCACTGCCCCATTCTCTCAGAAAAAGGAAACAGAAAGCCACTGCGTCAGAAGACTGTCATGGGTCACCAGCAGAAACAAAGCCCAACTCAAAGCCTGACCTCTCTGGGCATTCCCCAGGCTGTCTGTGATCTCCCCAGGAGACTCTAGCCCCTGTGTCATCCCAGAGCTCCCCTGAGTAACCTTGAACTCCCATGTAATCCCTAATCTCTTGGAGAACCCCAAGTCTTTGTGTCATTCCCAACCTTCAGGACGTCTAAGTCCTCACGCCATCCATGACCTTCTGAGAAATGCAAAGCTCCCTTGTCATCGATGACAAACTCTCTTGCCTCATGCCATCCTTGACCTTCTGGTCGATCCCAGTTCCCATGCCAGAAGCACCAGATTACCATGTCATTTCCCACCCCCTTGAGTGATGCTGGTTCTGTGTGGCTTTCCCTGCTTGTCTCAACTGTCCTCCAGGACCCTTGCCTTCCCCAAGCCCCTCCACAAGCTGGAGTGCCAGGCTTCCATGTCAAGGGAATTGTGCTAAGATGTTCTTGACAACCCTGTCTCTCAGCCCCAGAAGGGAATCTGCATGTTTCCAGGCTCCACAACAGTGTCGCTGCCATCAGCCTCCTATAGGGTCTCTGGAACAGGAACTCCAGCTTCCATGTAGACTCCACACTGTAGAGAGACAGGGGGCTGGTAGTGAGATGGGACCGAGGAAGATTTGTTTCTGGGTCCCCTGTCTGCCTACCCACTGTGACTAGGAATGAGCCTCAGGGCACTGCCACACCTCAACACAGCCCATGTGATGAAAGAAACGGCCCACACTCCTGAGACTAAAGAGAACTAGAGAAGGCTTCCTGGAGGCACCATCATGAAGCTGGGTTGATGTAGAGAAGTCTACCATACCAAAGAGGCAGAATATGACGAGGACCAGAGATCCCCGCGGCCCCGGGACTAGTCCACTTCTGGATTTGCTGCACTGCTCCCCCTTAGCCCTCTGGGCATCTGAAATGGGAGGCTCATGCAAGAAGCACCAACTCACAGTGAGAGGGCTCAAGAGGCTGCACAGAAGCACACTCAGCCGTCAGAGCCACAGTGATGCCTCACCTAGAGAGTAAGGAACACCGGCAACCAGAGGCCTTCAAAGGTGAACATTTCCTCAAGAAAGAAGAGAGTGCAGGGTCTAGGAAGCAGCTCCGTCTGCAAAGTGCTCAGCATGCAAGCCCAAGCACCTAAAGAGTCCCCAGAACACTCACATTTAAAATATTTAAAGCTGGGTGTAGTGATGCACTCATACACTCTGGGTGCTGGGGAGGTGGAGTGTGACCGGTGCCTGAGGCTCACTGTCTAGTTAGTCTAGGCTAATTACTGACTAGCAGGCTAGTGAGTGTATCTCAAAATAGAAAATAAGAAAAAGAAGCTGAGCATTGTGGCTAATGTCTTTAATCCCTGCACTCAGGAAGCAGAGGTGGGTGGATCTCTATGAGTTTGAAGCCATCCTGGTCTACACAGTGAGTTCCAGGCTAGCCAGGGCTACAAGATAAAACCCTGTCTCAATTGTTTTTGTTTGTTTGTTTGTTTGTTTGTTTGTTTTTGTTGTTGTTTTATATTTTTGAGACAGGGTTTCTTTGTGTAGCCCTGACTGTCCTGGACTGGCTTTGTAGACCAAGCTGGCCTTGAACCCACAGAGATCTATTTGCCTCTACCTCTCCAGTGTTGACATTAAAGGAGTGTGCCACCACACTCAGCTTCAAATTTTTTTTAAAGACAGACAACACCTGGAGAACAACAGATGAGCTTGTTGTATGGCATTTAAATGCACACAAATACTTGCACACACACACACACAGAGACACACACACACACAGACACACACACAAAGAGAGCAATTGCAGAGAAATTGGCAGGCACTGGCAGGTGACTTCTCAGACAACCTCAGAGAGGAAATTGGAAGATATCATCTGGAATCCAGACCCAGTGAGCATATGACATCCTGGCTAGTGAAGTGGCCCAAGAGATTTTGTGGAACCAGAAAAAAATAGATCCTACCACATGGTAAAGATGAGGAGCCCAGAAAGAAGCAAGCATCATATGACAGAATACTGGTGCTTACGCCAGGAACAGCATTAACTGCCCAGACCAGCCACCAGGACCACAGCAGTCTAATGTGGGTGACAACTCCCCGTGTGTCTCTGAAAATTCAGCTGGGTGGCTCACGTGAACCCCATCCATGGGCTTCTGGGTGCTTCTAGGTAGCCCGGCACACTTCCCTTCCAAAGCCAGGAGAGGAGGAATTGCTCATTAAGAAAACGGGTTGTATAAAACATGGGGCTAGAATGGAGCCTGCTGGGTAGCCCCAGGACTTAGGACAACCCCTGTCTGACTCTATAGGACCAAGAGCTCAGAATATAGATTCTAGCTTACAAGCCAATCTACGTAATTTCTCTTTTGAGACTCCTTTACCAGATTCTAGATTGTGTCAAACTGACAGTTAAAACTAACCAGAACATGCCCCTTCCATTCTAGTCTCCCCCCTCTTCTAATCCCAACCCATCAATGATGAGATTAGGTTTCACCATGCCCACGAGGCCCTCACGGTCCCCTTCCTCCACTAGCCCCTCCGGGGCAGACAGGCATGCCTGGTTGAGGCAGCTCTCCTTATAGAAAGCATTCTTTTTACTTGGTCTTCCTGCTGTAGGCTAAGAGACCCCTATACCAAGGACTTGGACACTGGGTGTCAGAAAAATCCTTCACTAGGTCTTGCCCAGAGCCTGGTACCCAAGCAGAGGGCAGAAACGTGAGGACTCTGCTGTGTAATTCCACACTTGGGTGTCATTTTCGTTCTTCACAATTCATATCTACTAACAGACCAATAAAATCTACTAATGATGTAATAGGGAGGGCCATCTGAGGGGCACGCAGAGGCCAGGGGGCCTGCCCAGTCCCCCAGGTCCTAGGCCTGAGGCTGGGAGCCAGGCCGGCCCCCCTCCCAATATCTCACCCCTTACACGAGTTTCCATGTGACTGTCCTCCCTCTAGACCTTGTTCCACTGTCTGGAGACTCTGCCGTCCACACAGGCCCCATCCCCGCAAAGAAGCCTCTGAACAGAGAGGCATCCTTGAGCAGTGATTGCCAGGATGTGGGCAACTCCAAAAACCCTATTTCACAGCATAAAGAGGGACCAATGAGTAGATGTGTTCAAAGCATTTGGTCTGGGGTGGGGGGAGCAATTTGCCCCCATGAGGGAATTTCCTTCTCTTCATTTTTGGAAATGCCAAGAAACGAAATTTTAGGTGTGATCAGATTAACCTAATCGGTGGCATGGCACACTTACTCCATTATACCTCAGAGAGAGAGGGCCCAGGGTTCCCCGTGAAAGGAGTCATGCTCAGACTTCTCAAAACATGAAACCATTTATGTGAGCTTCAGAAAAAAAAAAAAAAATCCCTTACGCCACACATAATATACATGCATACATACAGCAGCTTTCGGTTCACAGTGAGCGTAGGCCCCATGGTCTTTTCTGTGTCACTCACAGAGGCCCAGAGGACAGAGCCAGACAGGGTGGAGGTGTCCACCGCTGCTTTACACAGCGTATGCCCCAGTTTCCACATCCAGCCTGCCACAGCGGGTGATTCACTCGGACAGTAGTCTGTGCACTTTCCCAATTACTGTAGCTCTAAAAGCTGGCTGAAAAACCAGTAGCAGCTGGCAGGAAATGGGTGAGAAAACTGACCACAGACAAACTGCAAGGCTCTACAGGAGTGGCAGATAGACTCCAGACCAGGAAGTTATGCTTGCAGGACTCGAGGCTGAAAGGGCCCGGGCCCCAACAGGACCCCAGGACCTGTTGGAGCTGACTTCACAATGTGGCCTGGCTCCATCAACACAAGCACACCAGGAGAGGCCATATCCGCTGGAGGAGAAGGGGACTTGAAAAAGGACAGAGGAACACCAAGGCAAGTCCTGGCCTCTGGGTTCCCAGGTTCCCAGCATCACAGACAAAGGCAGAAACTAGATGTATTGTGATGGTCAGGCTGGGACACACACTTAGGGAGGGGGCAAGGAGGGGCCAAGGAAGTCGGTGGGGATGATGACAAGTCCAGAGGCTCTGTCCTTCTAGGTCACTACAGCTCCTTAACAGACTCAGACAGCACCATCACAGTTCAGAACGATACAAAACGTGATCATTGGGCAGCAGAACAGACCCTTCCCATGCGTGGTCCTCCTGCACACTCACTGGCACCATAGGGGATAATAGGGTCAGATTATCCCAGATCATCTCACATTTCAGAAGAACAAACACGGGCCAAGGATTAAAATGTGCAGCTCTGCTCAGCGTGGCCTGTTATCCAGATGTGTAAGCACCATCCTCCCTAACCACTGGATGCCAACGGAGTCTCTTCACAAAGAGCCGCTAGCTGCTAACGAAAGGCAGCCAGCTGGAGAGCTACAGTCTGGGTCTACAGCCAGATAGCACACTGAGCCACCGATGTTTAAAGGTACCTTCCCAGTGGCTCAGGTAGACAGCTGCCCAGGACACCACCCCCGGTAGTCCATTTCCTGACGGCACCCACCCAAAGTAGATCCAGGAGTTCTTCTGAGAGCCACCACCACGGCAGGAAGTGACCAGGCTCTGAGCCACCAGCTTCACTGTGACATGCCTTGTGGCAAGCTGCGTGGCAAGGAGCTGCAGCAGCTGCGCTTGAACTCGTGACTGGCTGCAGACCTGGGAAAGGGAAGGGGCAGCATCTGGAAGACAGGTCTGAGCACCCGTGAGGCTCAGGGTGAGATTCCTTCCCTGTGTGGAGAGGCGGGAGAGAACACCTGCCCGGCAAGCAGGTGGTCCCCTGTGCTGGGCCCCTGGGCTATTGCTTGGGTTAGCAAGACATGCTTCAGCTGGGTCTGACTCACTCTCGTTCCTGGAACCATCTGAAGGCGGGAGAGGATGCTGTGGGCAGGCTCCAACTGTATCATCTGGGCTGGGGCCGGTAGCAGATGGTCCTTATTTAAAAAAAAAAAAAAAAAAGACATACTTCCATGTGGGCTTAAAATAGCAGTGTTCACCATCAGCTGAATGGGGAAATGTGAGAGCTGGTTGTCCACATGGGAGTGGGCATTGTGGGCTTATAAGCAGGAAGAAGGGACCTACAAGAGAGACCTTGATGCCCACCTCATGCTTGGCCTCACATAGTTAGGTGCCTTACCAACCCAAGCCCACTGCGATTTCCAGACCTCAGGACCCTTCCAGTGGCCATAATGAGCCTTGGCCCTGATACACAACTGACAGGCTGGACAAGGGGACAGCAGTATGTCCTACTGCCCCCTCACGGGCAGCTGGGGAAACCCCTTCTTCATCCAGGAAGACATGGAAACCCGTGAGGGGTCTGAGAGTAATGCTGGTCCTGAGCTGATCTCTGCACTAGAGCCTGGAGGAAACGTGGACGCCAGCCTCTGGTTCTGCCCCAGAGAAGCTGCCGCATCCGCCCCTCACAGCCTGTATGTCTGTGGCAGGTTACTTCCTCTTTGAACCTCAGTTTCCTTATCTGTCAGATGGAGCAAACATGGGGACCTGCCATGGGAGAACCCCAACACATGCAGGTGCTCTACAATGGGAATATGGCATGGGCCTGTTTCTCTCTAAGGGAAGAGAGAGCCCTCTGCCTCTCCTGTCACTTTAAACGATAACTCTGTCCATGCTTAAACCACACTATGTTTTGGCAGGTAGAAATGTCAGCTCTGGGGCGGGAGTGATGGCTCAGAGGTTAAAGAACACTCGCTGTTCTTCTAAAGGTCCTGAGTTCAATTCCCAGCAACCACATGGTGGTTCATAACCATCTACAGTAAGATCTGATGTGCAGGCAGAATGTTGTATAAATAATAAATAAATCTAGAAAGAAAGAAAGAAAGAAAGAAAGAAAGAAAGAAAGAAAGAAAGA
>NW_026585644.1:18536858-18601577 GCF_907164565.1 Psammomys obesus
AAGAAAGAAAGAAAGAAAGAAAGAAAGAAAGAAAGAAAGAAAGAAAGGAAGGAAGGTCAGCTCTGAGCTTCTGGGCCCCACCCTGCTTTCCCTGGGCTGCTGCTATACGGATGTGCAGGGAAAGAACCGGGAGCTGCCACAGCTTACTCCACTCTAAGAAAGGCCATGGTGGGCAGCCCTGATTCCCTCCTGCTGTCCAGACCCGGAGAGCCCAGTAAATAGGAGCCCAGGCTACCATGGCCTTTGAAAGCCAGAAGACTTCCAGACACGTGGCAGAGATGGGAGAGCTGCAAGGAAGCCAGAGGCCTCCCAGCATCCCATCCAGACAAGGTCTTGTCTGAGGTAGAGGTTTCCACTGAGCAAGCCCCAGTCTTCTTAGGTCTTGAGGGGGTGGAGCATGCTAGAAGATATGCGACAGTCAGCTCCAGGGAGTAGGAAAATTAAAAGTAGCTCTGGTTGTGGCTTGTGCCAATTTGTATGGTATAAACACTCCTGCCTTGGCCAATTTCATCACTGAAGGCAAATTCGGGAATAGCAAAGTGTAGTTAACTATCCTGAGCACCAAGGTCTCGTGCTCAGAGAACAGATGGCCCCTCCCACAAGAGACTTACTACCTGCTCAGGGGACCATGAGCAGGCAGTGACCAGTCTCAGCTGGAAGGCAGAGGAGCAGAAGGGTTATTGAGTGTTAGAAGTTAGGTGTGAAAAGCCCTCCCCCCCTCAACAGGTTCATGTGCTTGAACACTTGGTCTTGGTCTCCAGCTGGCAGTGCTGTCCGGGCAGTTTCTGGAACCTTTAAAAGGTGAGGCTGTGGTGATTTGAATGAGAATGGTTCTCAGGGGCTTACATATTTGTGCACTTGATCCGCAGTTGGTTTGGGAAGAGTTAGGAGGTGCGGCCTTGTTGGAGAAGGTGTATCACTGGGTGTGGGCTTTGGGGTTCCGAAAGACTCCCAGTGTTCTTACTCTGCCTTATGGATGTGGATCATAATATGAGCTGTTCCTTCCCTCTGCCATCACCCGCTCTAGCCTTCTGAAGCTGTAAGCCACAATAAATGCTTTCTTCTATAAGTTGCCTTGGTCATGGTGTTCTATCACAGTATAGAAAAGTAACTAGGACAAGGGCCTAGTCAGGGGAAGTGGATCACTGGGGAGGCAGGCCTTGAGGTTTACCATCCTGCCCAACTTCCTGTCCCCTCTTGGCTTCCTGGTCTGCAGAGATATGAGCAAACAGCCAAGTGTTTCTGCTAGCACTCTTCCTCTATCACAGCAAGCTATACTTTCAAAATATCATCCCAAAGATCCTTTCTTCTCTAAGTTACCTCTTGTCAAGTGTTGGTCATAACAACCAGAAAAGTGGCTATGACACAGGGATGAGTACAAGGCCACGGTGCAGGCTCTTGGGTTGGGCACTAGTTGGCTGTACCTAGGTATTCCTCCAGTCTGTTAGGAGCTGAGCTACTCTCGGCCTCTGCAAAACCCAGAGAGGACTATTGTCTAGTTTATTATATGGATGAATGTGATGGCTTATGGTGGTTATGAATCGATTCAATTGAGAGATGCCTAGAAAGTTAATAAAATACACTTCTGAGTGTGTCCATGAGGGTATTTCCAGAATTTCCAGAGAGGATTAACTGAAAACAGAGAGCCTTCCTGGAAGGTGGGTAACACCATTCAACAGGCTGTGGGCCCAAGCTGGCATCAAAGGGGGAGTCCGGGTTGTGCTGCCGACTCTCCGGGCTGCCCTCACAGTATGCGTGCTGTGTGACTACTCATTTGTGTGGCAAATTAACACCTGGCTCTCCCACAGGGCGAGGAGTTCACAGAGGCATACTTGACCAGTATTTTGTACAAGGTCACTCCCTCTTTGCCACTAGATACTGTGAACAGCTTTTAGCAATTGCTAGGGGTGCCCCAAGTCACTGAGCCATGAATCCATGCCCTTGGTCAATTCCATTCATCCTAGGAGCTGCGACAGCCTGTACATCCCACATGCTGGAAGCCACGAGCACAGGAGCTCTATCTTGGTTTTTGTTTGTTTGTTTGGTTGGTTGGTTGGTTGGTTTTTTCCAGCCCCTCGGTGCCCTGTGGGATCTCAGAACAAAGTAGATGCTTAAGAAATGTGTGTAAGTAGATGAATCTGCAGCTCCTACTTAGGCAAGCTATTCTGACCCCAGGGTGGGAGCTACAAGGAACCTGACACTTAGAGCCTTGGGAATGCAAGATCCAAAAAAAAAAAAAAATTGTTCTACCTTCCCGGGGTTCAACTGGGCAGGACTCAAAGCCAGCTCTCCTGTAACATCACCTTCTCTAGCATCCCAAAGTACAGGAAATACTGCTGCTGCCTCCTCTGCCATGTGGCAGGAGATGGAGGTGCTAGTCTCTCTCTCTCTGGCAGTCAGGGTCCTCGTTCTCCTGGTCTACTGCCAATCTTCTTGAAGGCCTGCCCAGTGAGCCGCTGTCCAGTGAGGAGCAATCTGGAAAGCAGAAGCCATGCACAGACAAGCAGTAAGCACAGCTGTGGACACAGGACTCTAGATGTTCCAGGGCAGTGTGCAGATCCTTGATTCCAGCCGCTGCCTTGGGCTTCTAGCTCTCTCTGTCCATCACACTGTTGAGCTTCTGCCCCATTGTCCAAATGCCAGCCACTTCTGGGGTCCACAAGGAGCATCTGGCTTTGTGTCCCACTTAGTTAACAAGCACACAGCCAGCACTCACATGTGTCATGCTGCCCAGTCCAAGACTGACATCCATACCCTCCATCATTGGCCTCGCTGGATGCCTGTCTAGTTGTTCCATCCAGCTTGACAAGATGGCTTCGCACTTGACAGCACCAGGCCCTGTTCCCACTGAATCCAACAGATCCCCCATGTTCAGCCCTCATCCCGATGAGCTGTCTCCTGTCATGGGCTTGTTATATTTGACTGTACCCCTTTAGTCTGTGTTGAGTGTTCTGCAGAGTCAAGAAGAGGAAAAGTCCATGCACCTGAGGCCGTCAGAGAAGAAGTGAGCATTCTGCATGGAGAACATGGATATGAAGAGCAGAGGAGAGGCCAAGCAAGGGCTGGCGTCCAGGAAAGACTTGCATTAGGCTGTGTTAGACGCAGTGATGATAGCACTGGCACGTGTTTCCTCAGGACTACAGTATTCCAAACAATGTATGTGGACTATCTCATTGAGTCTGCACAATGACCCCATGGCATAGATACTAACTACTCCTGGTTCCATTTCCGGAGGAAAGGACTGAGGTATATGCTAATTAAACCTGCGTAAAGCCATGTGGCTTGCAAATGACAAAGGGAACATCTGAACCCATTCAGTCCACCTTCAAGGTCAATACACTGAAAGAAACAAAGACAACTCGGGTGTGTCAGCTACCAGTAGCTGTGTGACAAATGTCCCCAGACTCAGCAGCCTAATACACGTGTGATTCCCCTTGTCCCAGGTATCTGGAAGTAGCCAGCTGGTCTCTCTAGCTTAGGATGTTCATGGTCAAGAACATATGGAATCATCTCAGAACTAGACAAGGGAACAGTTAGTTCCCGACTCGTTCGTGTGGCTCCTGACTACAAACTTGAGTCCTTCACCATTTGCGCATCGCCACATGATAGATTTAAGAAGCACAAACAAGTGAGCCAAAAAAGAACTCAGACCCATCCTGCAGCCTCATCGTAAGGCCAAGCGCCATCATTCTCACCGTAGTCTGTTCATGAGAGCTGAGCCTAAGTCTAGCCATAATCAGAGGAAGGCGATGGAGGATGAGCAGGATGAGCAGCAGGTGATGCAGGATGAGCAGCAGGCGTGCCCAAGAGAGGTGACCAAAAGGGGGCCACCTCAGGCCTGCCACAGACACAGACGTCCATAGAGAACAGGTGGAAACTCAATCTTCAGTTTGAATCTCCACCATTCACCCTAGAAATCCTAGCTCTCCCCAACCTTCGTGTGTGTTCGTGTGTGTGTGTGTGCATGTCTATATGTGTATATGAGTATGTATGAGTGTGTGTGTGTCTGTATCTGTGTTGTCTGTGTTTATCTGTGTGTGTATGAGTGTGTGTGTATGTATGCATGAGTGTGTGTGGTATGTGGTATATGGGTGTATGTGTGTGTGTGTTATATGTGTGTGAGAGTGTCTGTGTGTACCTGCACACAGGTTCATGTGTGTGCAGGCATGAGCCTGCATATGCATGAGCCAGAGGTCATGCATGAGGCAGAGTTTGGGTATCATTTATCAGGAGCTGCTCACCTTGTTTCTTGAGGCCCCTCATTGGGACTGGAGGCTCACCCATGAGGGTAAAGTGGCACACCTGAGCCCCAGGGGCACATCCGTCCCCAGCTCCCTCCCTAGCACTGGGATTACCAGCACACACCCCCACACTTGACTGTGTGTGGATGCTGGGGATTCAGTTCAGCTTGCGTGCTTGCAAGGCAAGTAGGTCAGCACTGAGTGTCTCTCCCACCCTCAGCCTCGTCTCCTTAGGTAAGGATAATGGCCTCAAGGCAAGCTAGGCTCAGACAGTCCCTCCCTTACACTTCCCAGAAGCCAAGTGCTGAAGAAGACGCAGGCTCCTCTTTTGGTTGGTTTATTTGTTTGATTTGGTTGAGCTTGAGGGGTTTGTGCTTGTTTTGATACGGAATGTACCCTGTGTGACCTCACATTCACAATGATCCTCCTGCCTCAGCCTACTTTGTGCTAAGATTACAGGTGTGTAACACCAAGCCTGAATTTTGTTTTTAAGGCACATACTTCACCTTGGAAGGTGGGGAGTGGGGGTTGAGGGGGTAGCATACTCCTTTAATCCCAGCACTTGAGAGACAGAGGCAGGCAGATCTCTGTGAGTTCAAGGCCAGCCTGGTCCACAGATAGAGTTTCGGGTCAATCAAGGCTATCCCGAAAAGGCTTGTCTCAAAAAACAAAAACAGCAACAAAAAAGGGTACATACTTCATAAAGGCCATCTACTTACTTGACTTTGTAAAAACAAAAAACCAATTTATGTTGCTTTGTCGTCAGTCTGGAGCCTTGGCCCCACTCACTCCTCCGTTTATTCCCTTTGCAATTCAGTCTGCCCCTCACTCCTCTAAACAGACTCCTGTTTCACCTTTACCTTTTATTCCCTGCTGCCTGTAATGAAGACACCCAAAGGCTCCCGAGCTACAGTTTCCCTATCAGTCGCTGCTTGGGCTCACTCTCAGAACCTGCTGACTCTGAGCTCACACAGCCAGCAGTGTCATTTAAGCCTCAGCACTGCACGCAGACTAACAGGAGGGTCCCCGTGAGCACCCTTCCCTGAGCTTGGACATCCAGCGCTCCCTCAAGTAGCTTTCAACGTCCTTCCTTCTGAACGCCTGCTTCTCCGCAGCCTGAGCCTGGACAGACAGATTTCTCTATACCCTAGCCCTTCTTTCTCCCCAGACACATTCTCACTTGTCACTCACACCAGGCACAGAGACATCTTTCTACCTCCCAAGCATGACGGCAAGGCCAAGAGTGTTCACAGAGTGTCTAGAGAACCATAACGCACCATGGCTTTTTTTTTTTTTTTTTTTTTTTTTTTTGAGGAGTGTTGAAGAGCAATGCCATGGAATGCAGCTGAGTCCCTTGCCTCACAAGGAGGAGAAACAGCTCTGTATTGAGGGCAGGTGCAGGTCATCAGGTAGAGGCTGAGCAAGACACACGGTGGCCCTGTCAACACAGCACCTCCTGCCCCCGGCCTCCTGCCTACCAGGCCCTGCTAGCTATCCTCACTGCTGGGATGCTTCTGAACGGAATATCCACATGCTGCTCAGCAATAAACGCTGCTGCCTGGCACATTACATTTGCTTTTATGTATTTTGCCGAGGAGGAGACAGGACCACGGGATCCTGAGCCACATGCCACCAGACCCAGGCCGTTTACAGAACAGACAAAAGCTGGGCCTGGGAAAGCTCACAGCTAACAGCAGATGGGGCCTGCCTTGGCTCCTGGAAAGTCCTCAGCAGCCAGGTGCCTTTCTGGAAGTCCCCTAAGTGTTCAAACGGAGGCCTGCAGCTTCTCCCACTTGGTTTTGGTCTCAGGACTTCTTGACAAAGCTCTTTACAGTACTGGGCAGCCCAAAGGGTTTGTGTTTGTGTGGGATGTAGCTTGTGGAGTTTGTTGAGTAAAGTCAATAAATATGTGTCAGTCTGGGCCAAAATAATAATAATTAGAGGGACTGGGGGTGTGGCTCAGTTGGGAGAGTGATTGCCTGGAATGGGTGAAGCCCTGGGTTGTCTCCTGAGTACAAGCTGGGTGTGGTGGTGGCAGTAATCTCAGTACACCAGACATGGAGCCCAGAGGTTCAGAAGTTCAAGGTTATACCCATCTACAAGACAAGCTCAATGCTGGCCTGGGATACATGAGACCCTGAGTCCAAATATAACAATGACAATAACAGTAGTAATAACAACAACTAGAGCCGAGCCTGGTGGCACAGGTCTGTAATCCCAGACACTTAGGAACTTTTCACAGCGGGATCACAAGTTCACAGGTTCAAGGCCAGCCTAAGCAACTTACTTTATCTCAAATTAACAAGTTTTCAAAGATGCGCCCAGAAAGGAGGGACTATGGGGGGAGGCAGCTTATTCACCCAGCATGTAAAGACCTTAGGTTCAGTCTCCAGCACCCCCAAAATTAATTCACCATAGCCGTGATTATATCCATTACATATTCAAATAAATTTCAAGAATAACTATTCTCCAAAGTGCCGGTGAGAACCAGGGTGGCCTGTGTCTGTCCAGACATCAAACTCACTGGCCAACAGCTGCTTATAGCTCAACTTGGGCTGCAGAATTTTGCCATTTAGCTGCATGTTGGAAAAACTGAGCCTCAAACAACATAGAGTTGAAAAAAAGACAATAGGCCTTTTTAGGTATCTATAGTTTATTTATTTATCACCACACTAACACTTGGAAAGTGGTAGTCTCTTTCAGGTTAATGTCAACCTATAACCCATCCATCGGTTGTTCCTGTTGTTAAGACAGGGCCTCATGTAAAGCCCAGGCCAGACTTGAACCCTCTCTGTTGCTTAAGCTGACCCTGAACTTCTGATCTTCCAGCATCTGCCTCTGGGTGCTGAGATTACATGCACAATCACACCCAGTTTTATGCAGTGTTGGGGGACCAAACTCAAGGCCTCCTGCATACCAGGCTGAGTCACAACCCAGCCCTAATATTTTTATACATGGTGACATTAAAATCCACTGGCCATTATTCACTGCGAATAGATTGGTTTTATCCATTCATGATTTTGCCACATTGTGAGTTAGTCATTAAGCAAATATTGATTCATTGAGTTATGCAGATCTAGGGGAATGTTGACACATTTCACCGCTCAGTCATGCCACTAACACTGGTTTATCAGGGAAGTCTCTGTGTGCTAGCAATCTGTTAAACTCACAGGGGTGAATAAAGGTTTTCTAAAAGTCAGATTTTAATTTGAAAGCTCAGCTCTGTGATTGGCAGCAGGTACTGTCAGCCATTTTTCTTGAAGCATCAGGCTCACTTTCCTTACAGGAAAATACCTGAGCAGGGCCTAATGATATAGACTTGTATCTCAGTTACCTGGAAAGCTGTGGCAGGAGGGTTGCAAGTTAAAAGCCAGCTGGGGCAACTTAGTGAAACCTTGTATCAAAATGTAAAGAGATAGTTCAGTGGTTCAGAGCCGTACTGATATTGCAGAAAACCCAGCACCTATGTCCAACAGCTCACAACCAACTCTAACTCCAGATCCGGGGACTCCAGTGCCTCCTTCTGGCCTCTGTGGGCAACTGCACTTACAGGCATATACCACCACACAGACATACACATATTTTTTAAATTAAATCTAAAACAACAACAACAAAAAAAAATTTTAAGGCTATGGATCTAACCCTGTGATAGGGTACTACCCTAACATGCAGAATGTTTTGGGAGATGGGGAAATGGATAAGGGTAGGGGGAAAGCAGGAGGAAGAGAGGGAGAAGGCTGCAAGTGCATAAGAAGGGGGAAGAGAGAAACAGAAGAACAGAAAAGAGAGAGGAAGGAGGGAAGAGTAAGGAGAAATGCTGGGTCTGAGTAACCTAGCTGTTGTCTTTGGTGTGGCTTGTGGGTGTTTTGCTTGTTTTTTCTCTTGTTTTGTGTGAGTAAAAACAGCGCCCCGTAGAAGGGACACTCTCCTGGTCACAGCTGCGGATCCTGCCACTGCAGAAGCTGGAATTCACCGTCAAGGCCTCTGTCTCCAAGCCACATAGATTAACCTTGCAGTAGAGGTCTAAAACGATTGTCTTTTATCAGCAAGGTCGCTCTAGAGGAAAACGTCGTTGCTCATAGTCGCTGCATGGTTTCTAAGTATACAGTGAGCATCCGCAATGCCGGTGAGAGCAGCCCTGGGCTCCTGGCCTGGGTGCCTATTGTCCACCTATCATGTCTGGCAACACCAGGACCAAGCAGAGCAGTGCCAGCAAGCAGCATCCTGTGCCAGTAACTTTGTAACAGTAGCTCTGCCTCTGGGCTCCCTAGTGGCACCTCGGGGTGCCTCAACTGTCCACCAAACACTCCTTGAAAACATCTCTATCAACTGGAGGAGCCAGCTCAGTTGGGAAGGCAGTCTCAACACTAAAACATTGACCTCTTATGGAAAGTTCCCAGAGTTCTGCCTGTCAGAGCAAGACAGAGAGCAGAGCTTCTCGGAGGAGTCCTACAATAGCTCCCGGGAGACCACGGTTCACCTGTTGAGTCCTCACAGCAACAGGGACTGACGAAGACAGCAGAGTGTGTGCTCTTCTGCTATATGGTGGGGTGCAGGGCTCACGGAGGCAGTCACACAGCCACCAGGACACAGGCTGGGATGGAGTACATGGAGGCTGGGGCAGCCTTCGGGGCCACATCAGCCCTGAGCTCCATCTCCAAAGCTATATGAGAAAGTCCAGGTATATGAGGAACAGTGAGGCCCAGCAGGTAAGACTAAATTCACACCTCAGGAGCCATTCCTCTGGGGCCAAGAAAAGCCGGGCGCTTTGTAATGTTCAGTCACTCCTTACTGCAGCCATACATGGATTGTGGCTCTAGAGGAACTATCTCCCCCTTTCATGGAATCCAGATCAACCAAGCCAATCCATTTTTACCATTTTTCCTCTTCATTTAATGACATCCAAAAGGGAAGCAGAATGTTTCTTTCCTCTTTTTGTTTTGTTTTGTTTTTGTTTCTCTGTTCTTTTGAAAGTCTCATTCTATAGCCCAGATTGACCTCAAACTCTTGGCCATCCTTCTGCCTCAACCTCCTGTGTCCTGAGGTTGGGGCCATGAACCAGCACACACAGTTCATGCAGTGCTAGGGCTAGAACTCAGTCTTCATGCATGCTAGGCAAGCACTCTACCAACCGAGCTACATCTCAGGCCTACCCGTGTTATCTATGTTTGTCGTGCTGTTTAGTAGATAAAGCCGATCCCAGAGCCATCAGAGTTTAGGCGCCCTGGTTTCCTCGGCTATGGGTGAGACAATATGGCCCTGCAGTTCAATGAAGCACTATTACAGGAAGCTGTTATTGTGGCCATTTGCTAACGTGCTCTTCTCTGCAGGATGCTGTCAGCCATGGCCTCGTAGACCGTCAATGACTATCTGGTTCTTCAGCCACCCAGCATTGCGTGGCTCCAGCAAAGCTCACGCAAGCAGTTCCCCCTGACTGCAGCCCCCTGAGTGAGGAGCATGAGGAGGAGATTGTCGTAAAAGGCTTCCAGGCCGGGAGAACGTGAGGGCGGCAGGGTCTCTGAGCACCTGTGTTTCCCCTGCAGCTGCCCCAGATGGTCTACAGCTGCTAACTCCAGCATCATTCACAGGTGCCGGGCAAGGTGCTGAGGCAACTGTCACAGAGTCCCAGCCATGGCTCAGCTGGGCCCTCAGCCCAGATACTCCCTATCTGTGGGTGTGGCAGGGCAGCTCACACCACAGGCAGCATGGTGTCTGTGGCACAAAGCGCAGACCTCTGGACTGCCAGCATGTACCACACAAGCGGGCTCTCGGGCTCCTTGCAGAGAAGGCTTGGAGGGAACTCTCCCCAGGTGGAAAGATAGAGACAGGGCATGCCCTGAGGCCTCAGATATAGGACTCCAGAGACAAGAAAGAGGCAGCCGGGAGAAGTGCCAGCTGTATCAACCTTAGCCTGTCGGAGGAACTTTTGCAGAGAGGGACAGGGTTGACACAGGTGATTCACACGGAAGTGTGAATGAAAGCCAGGCAGCAGCTTCCAGGTCCTGAGTGCATACCACGTGTACAAAGTGGAAGCTGATTGGCCAGACAACCACACCCTCTCCCTGGTGAGACCTTTCCAAGGGCGATTCCCCAAACTCTATTCAGGTTTATTTAAATGGGTTCTGTCTATCCCATATTTCATCATCAGGGATGCTGGTGATTTTCAAATCATAATGACCCCAGCTCCGTCCCAGACTTCTTAAAAGAGATGTGTGTCAACAGTGCACGGTCTCATTTCCAATATTAGGAGCCAAGGAGGCGATTGTAGGTGAACTAGGAAGAGAGGACAGGGAGCAGTTCAGACCCAAGCTTGGGTCTTGGGTCCTGATGGTGCAGAGTCCAGCATGTGTCAAAAACTGTACAAACGCCATCTCCCATCATCCCAAGAAAGGTATTTGTGCTAAGTCACAGAAGCAGGTGGCTTCAGCTCTGGTGAGCTTCCTCTTTCCTCTGCATGAGCTGAGACTAAGGAACAGGAAGGGTGATAAGAAACTCCCGGACAAAGACGCTGGGGAACTGTGTTTGCTCAATAGTACAGTGTCGGAATTGTACTCACAGGCAACCAAAGCATTTGCCAACTGCTACCAACGACCACTGTTAGAGAACAAAATGTAGCCAAGGCTACGTAGCCAAGAATCCAGCCAGACAACACAGAGAGATTACGCAGGGCTCAGGAGATCTGAGTCCAGGGCCAGCAGGGTAGGACTAGGGTCAAGTCACGCGTGTCTTTTCATGAGCTTCCTTGAGGAGGGTATAGCCTCTGAAATCCCCAAAGTGTAGATATGATGAGACATCAGCCGTCAGTTTTTATGTTCACCTAAAACTTTTCAGTTCACTGATGGCACACATACACTGGCGCAAACACACACTCATACTCATGCACACACATGCGCACACAATAAAAGAATTTTTTTTAAGAAATACCTGTTGTCACTATGACAACAGAGATGACCCTGGAAGGCATTATGCTCCTGCCTCCGTGTCCTCCCTGCCAGGACGGATGATAGCCTCAAACCGGGAGCCAATAGAAAGACTCCCATCCCTCAGGTGATCTTGTCAGACATTTGTCACAGCAGTGAAACAATAATTAATTCACTAGCAACATGTGGCATATTATACTATAATGTTTTCTAACAAGAGTGTCTAGTGTCAAACTACCCTATTCGTTAAATCATAAGTATACAACAGGGTCCTAATAAGCACGGGCGTAATGTGCAGTAGACAGCTAGGAGTTACTCATCTTCTATAGCTAAAACTTTGATAAGCTCCAACCCCCGTCCCCCCACCACTCACCCTGTCACCCCCTACCGCTCAGTCCCCCCTCCTACCACCACCCTTCATACTCACTCATCCCATTTCCCTTCGCGCCACTTCCCCCCTCTCCTCGCCATTTTCTTCTCTTCTCAGTCTGCTTTCTTATACAACCCAGGAATGGCCTTGCCCACATCAACCACGAATCAAGAAAACACCCCACAAACTGTTCTCTCTTCCAGATGGCATTGGTTTGTGTCAAGATGACAGAAAGAAAAAAAAAAAAAAAAGCTAGCCAGCACAACCATTGCGCTCATGGAACTTTCTGTAGCTGTGTTTACCTGCACAATCCCTGGACAGAATCAAGCCAACAGGACCGGTCTAGCAGGCAGCACTGATTAGACTCGAGGGGTTCTAAAAGGGCAAAAACAAACATGAGAAAGGGATGTTTGGGGGAAGGTGTCAAATGAGGTAGATATTGGGGTAGATATGGTCAAGGAACATTTTATATATACATATATATGAGATAAAATATGCAAGAAAAAAAATTTGGGAGAAGATGAAAATGTCAGTGCCATAGACTGTGCTGGCGATTTCACAGATTAATACTTATCTCCTAATGTCAGATTTCATATGCTAAACACACACACCTCTGGTATCTCAATACACCTCAGCTCTATGGGAAAATAGCAGGAATGACTGTTACGATTATAATGGCAGGCAGGCAGCTGATACACCCATCAGCACTGTGAGAATGGTCACTGTAAGTCTTTCCTCGGATGTGGGATTCTGCTAAACCTGCAGAGCAGGTGCAGCCACTGAGCCATAAGAATTTTCTTTCTGGCCACAGGTAGTCTGGTGTGATCTTTTGTAGTACTGTATTCCAAACCAAGTATGCCCAGGCAGCGTTGCATGCTCTGTGGCCTGGTGAGTCCATGTCTGTGAGTTAGACACAGCCATTGCAACCTCACACAGACTGTACTGATTTGAATGTGTCCCAACACTCCTGTGTTGCAAACTCAATTCCCAAAACAACTGCATTGAGCGGAAGCTTCGAGGGAGGAGTCAGTAAGTCAAGAGCATGGTTCAATGAGCCAGCGTTAAGTTTCTGTCTTCTATCTGCCTATCTATCCATCCACCTATCTATGTATCTATATTTCTCTTTACCCCCAACTTCCCGACACCTGAACTGTGGGATGAGTTTCTGTTTGCTATAAATCAGTCTGGCAAGGCAGGTGTGACTACAGTGTAGCAGGTAGCCCAACTCCACGGTGAATGGCTAAGGGGGGCTAGGCCAAAGCCCAGGCTCTCTACGGCTGACAACTCTATCTAAGGCATCCTGTGCTCCTCACAATTCTACATAGTGTCCTAAAGAGACCAAGAGCTCTGTTGCCAGGGAGCAGGGCTTTTCCAGGGAAGACCTGCATTCTGGCTGTGGGCCTTGGCATCTAGAAGCAGGAACTCAGTGGCTCTGCCCTGGGACCTAGGGAAAAGCAGACCCACCCCGCACACTGTGGGGATGGGACGGTCATAGCTCAGCTGAGTCCAGGCTGATGTCGGAGAAGAAAGTCCATGTCCTGCTTGGTTTTTTGTCAGCTTGACACAAGCTAGAGTCATTTGAGAAGAGGGAACCTCAGTTGAGAGAAATGTCCTCACTAAATTGATCCGTGGACGAGCGTTTGGGTTATTTTCTTGATTGTTCGATTGTTGATAGGGGAGGGCCAAGCCCTCTGGGGGCAGTGCCACTTCTGAAACCCATGGTCCTGGGTGGTTTAAAAAGATAAGCTGAGGGAGCCATGAGGAGCACTCTTCCATGACCTCTGCTTCAGTTCCTGCCTTGAGTTCCTGCCCTGACTTCTCTGAATAGCGGATCTTAAGCTATAAGATGAAATAAACCCTTTCCTCCCCAAGTGACTTTTGCTCATGGTATATTATCACAGCAAAAGAAAAGCAAATGACCAGACTGACAGGGATCATTTAAAGCTTGGGTCTATTTAAAAAAGGAAAAAAAAAAAAATCACCAGGACCCATGGACAGCCAGGAGGGTGGACTTTAAGGTGGGCTCCACCACTATTCATGTGGCTCCTCAATTTAGAAGGCAGGAGCCCTCAGAGCATCAACCACAGCATGGAGGATGAGATCACAGGCACCATAAACAATACTGGATCAGAAAGCTAGCTAACAGGAAATGCGCCTGCGAGACGTTGCTAAAAGAGGAAAGGAGTGTTTTCAAGCCCATACATAGAATATGATCTGATGCTGGCCAAATAGAAATTACGTGTGGATGTATAGGCTCAGAGCAAAGAATGGTAATTTATACTGCAAAACAGGAGCTGAGGAGGTAGCTTGGTCAGGAAGATGCTTGCCTCACAAGCCTGGGGGCCTGAGTTCGTTCTCCCTGAACCCGTATGGAAGAATTGGGCATGGCAGCATGCATCCCTGTGCAGTTGGGCAGACTCAGCAAATTTGTGGCCTCTGGGTTTGGTGAGAGATCCTGCCCCCAAAACAAGGTCAAGGGCTGGAAAGGTGGCCCGGCAGTTCTGTTCCCACTGAGCCAGTAACTGCAACTCCAAGGGATCTGATACCTTCTTTCAGTCTGTGTGGGCATCTTCATACACTTACACACACACACACAGAGTAAAATATTATAGATGGGGAGGCCGAGGCTTACCGTTCCATGGCCATCAATTTCAGGCAAGCCATCTTTCCTATTGCTCGGTATTCTAGCCAACCTGTCACCATGGCAACCCCCTCAGCTGCCATACCTCAGAAACAAGAGAACACCTTTTCAAAGAAATCTACTTAGCAACATGTCACATTAACTTCTGTCCTTCCTACCAATCTTCTTGAGACTCTAGGCTCTCGAAGGATCAGCTAGAAGCCATGGTCAGACACGGCTCCTCTGTCCACCTGACCCACCTAGTTCTGGGTTAGAGTTCAGGTGCTGGGGCCGCCCCAAAGCTTGAGTAGCACAGGGATGTCACAAATGTCAGCTGTTACCTCTAAAATGATAAGAAGCTTCTGCTAAGGTGCTCTGCATGCATGATCTCATGGAACCCCAGGACAGCCCACTACAAGCTGCTCCTACACTGTCAGCGATGAACAAAGGGGTAGTTTGGCAGCAACCTCCTCCCCAGCTTCAGCTCCTTCCACTGCAGCCCACCACCCAGCCTAAGGACCCACACAGCCTCACTCAGCTCATGACAGGATGACCCCATGCTGCAAATCTGCCCAAAATGAGATTATTCTCATCAACGCCAGATGCTAGAAAGAAACCTGCCTTGGAGAGGTGAATTGTTCTGCCCAAGATGAAACCAGTGGGGGGAAGGGTGAGCGTGAGCTGCCTTTCTTGGCAGCACCCTTGGCTGATGCTCTCCTTTCGTCCACTTTTGAGCCTTCCCCATGAGCCCCAGAATAGTCACTTGGGGCCTCCCTGGCTGACTCAGGAAAGAATTCAACCTCTCTCATAACTGCCCGGCATCAACACTGTCCCAGAAAGGCAACCCACAGGGCAGGCCATCGATTTCCCTTGAATCCTATGGGAAAACCTTCTGGATATATTCAGAGGGATCGGAATTCCAGAGGCACTAGCCTGAACACGATTTCTTCTGGGTCCTCAGTCCCAACTTTTGGAGGCAGACGCCAGACACATCTGTGTAAAACAGGTAAATGGTAGAACTATAAAATGCTTCCTGGGTCACCCCAATCTTATTGCAGGCTGTGGGTTAGTGCCTGCTATGCTGAGGGAAAGCTTGGAGAGAGGAAAAAAAAACAGTGACTCCAAATCTGATGGAAACATCCATATCTGGGTCCTCTCTTGGATTCTAAGCTCATAGATGGCAGCAGAAATGTCTTCATAATTTCATATGGCCCAGTGTCTGAGAAAAATGCTAGGTGTCAAATAAATAATGATGAGCAGAGAGGAAGGAGAAGAGGGAGAAAGGGAAAGAGGGAAGGAGAGAAGAAAAGTTTAACTTATAAAGCGAACTTTCATCAAGGAAGCCAGACAGGATATATGCTTATAAAATTATATAAAGCCCACTCTTTCTAAGAAAGGAACAAAATGGAGACTCCCTACCAACCAGTTAATTGACAGAGAGAAGTCGGGCTTATTTGTGGAAGTTTGTGCCTTTCTGCAGCCACACATGCCTCATAGGACTAGATATGAATAGCAGAAAGATGTTATTTTAGAGGCTGTGAAGGTCAACCTAATGTGCCAGCATGGCTTGCCCAAGGCATCCAGATAGTTGGCCAAGTGTTATTCTGGGTGTTTGTGTTTCTGAGCCATATATGCAAGTGAATAGGGTCTAAATAGAGCAGATTACCCTCTCAAGAGGGAAGACCTCTTTCGGTCAGCTCAAGGCCAAGACAGAGCAGCCTGAACCCCCTGGAGACAAGGAGAGCCAGCCCAATCTCAGGACTTAAGCTGCAGCCTCAACCCACCCTGATCTCCATCCCACAGGCTTGGGATGCACCAGTCACACACACACACACACACACACACACACACACACACACACAGTCTGCCTCTCCTCTACAGAATACTGACTACCATAGGAGCCAGCAGCACTGGAGGCGGAGGTACCATGCATACCAGGGTTTACCAGAGCAGAGCAGAGCACACATACTCCAACAGAGGATGAACATGCAGAGGGATGATGAGTGACAGAGTAGAAATGTGTCTGCCAGGAAACGTATGTCGGACCTACAAATGCTATCATACTGCAGCCTGCAAGATCACTGTTGGAGCTTCCTCTCCCAGATACCCACGCAGAGTGACCACCAAGCTGCAGTGTGCTTAAACACTGTTAGAACTGCATCTACAGTTCTAACTGTTAGGTCTTCTACCTACAGGTAGGTCTTCCTCTGATGACTAATTCAGAACGTCCATCACTGGATCCTCACTTAACCCTCTGTTGCCAGCCTCAAATCACACTTTAGAGGAGGAGGAGGAAGAAGAGGAGAGTACAAAGAGAACCAAAGACGGGGGGGGGGGAGAAAAAGGAAGGTAAGGGAGGCTTGTGGGGATAAAGGTGGATGAGCCTCACCAGTCCTCTGAGAAATGTCACTAGCTAGCTGGCTCTCGACCCCCAAGCCAGGCTCCCTGCAGGGGCTGCTTTAAAGCACAGAGGAGCCACTCCTGCAGCCCTCCACATAGCTGCCCCCACGGCTCTTACCACCAGCCCAACCCCAACTTCACCTATGGGTGTACCCTGCCTTCCGCCAGCTTGAGGTCATGTTGGCATGCCCTGGCTTTTCTGCTGCTCTCTGCCTCTGTTACCAGGCATTCTCCAGCCTTTCTGGGGGCTGCACCCCAGGGCCCATGCCCCTCCCACAGACACAGAGACAGTCAACTGAACACCTTGTGCCCTCATTTTGCACTGGGAGTAGGCAAGGCAGGAGTGAATGTTTTAGATGTAAAACTGGGCTCAGCATCTGTGGTGCCTTTACAGGGCACCTGCGCTTTCCAGGGGTTGTGAAGAAAGCAAGAGGAGGTCAGCTGACTATCTTCCAGGACAAGAGAGAAGGCAGAGGTGTGAAATGTGCCAGGCAAGAGAGGCCGCTCAGCTGCAAACGGATTCTTCTGAGTCCTTTAAAGACAGCAGAACCTAGCCCTTTGCCGCCTCAATTTAAGTGAGTGAATGAGGCAGCTACTTGCAAAGAGCATCCTAGAAGATTGATTGCTATTCAGAGAAAGTCATGACAAAACTTAATAAATAAAAACAAACACCCTGGTGCTGCATTTTAATATTCCCCAAGGAAACATTAGATTGCCAGCTCCAGTGTTCTCCAAACTCAGTTTAAATGACCACAAATGTCAGCCCTAGCTTCCTCAGCTGCCCTCCCTGAGAGGTGCTTGCCATAGACTGGAGTCCAGGGTAACCTGGCCCCAGCAGAGAGGGTTCGATTTGTTTTCCTTTCATGAAATAAGATCAGAGTGCAAAGTTCCACGGACCGCTGAGGTGATTCATTCCGGCAGGAGCACAGACTGTTCAGGTGTGACACTTGGGGCGGAGGAGAGCAGAATGCATCCAGGAATGCACAACGTGCTGCGTGGAGAAAGGCACTGAGTAACAGACCTGACTTGCAGGTGGAGGCGAGCAGGCCCCACACAGGAATGCGTGGTGGCCGAAGTGTGGAGAACAGCCCTGGGTTACAGACCTGTCCTGCAGGGTGAAGTGTGGCCTGCATACAAAAATGGTCTAGCAAAGGCACGATCCACCCCAAATCCTGAACCTTCTAGCACAGACTTCTGTCTCAACAGCACCTCCAGAGCAAAGCATAGTCGCTTTCTCTTCACCTGATACTGTGAGGGTGGCCACAGGGGAGCCCTGGAGAGAACTCTGAGCCATCTAAGAGCTAGGCTGTGGTAGCTACAGGGCCCGGGAACTTTGGATCAGGTACAAAGGCCAAATTGCCCTGCAACCAGCTGCGGGACACTTAAGGTCTGGCTCCACTCATCACCATGACAACTTGCACACGTAGCCATGGACACTGGTTGCCAGCAGGCACACCACAAGGTTGGTGCAAACAGTGACTTAGAACCTGAGGCATATTTTTTCTTTCTTTCTTTCTTCCTTTCTTTCTTTCTAAATTTAAATTTATTTCTTTCTTTTTAAATTTGGTTTTGTTGAGACAGGGTCTCTTATAGCCCAGACCATGTAGCCAAGGATGACCTTGAACTCCTGATCCTCCCGCCTCTACCTCCCAAGCCCTAGAATGACAAGCATGTATGGCCACACCTGGCTGATTCACTGCTGGAGGTGGTGTTCGGGGCTAGGTGCATTCTAGTGACTGAGCCACATCCCCACCTCAGAAGCACATGCCATCAGCGACACAAGCACACTATGGAAGCTCTAGATTCAGCAGACCTGAGGGGTATTCACTGGTAACTTAGATTTGGACCCTCATATGTCTACCGGGAAGCCATAAACAACGAGTCTGAATGAACTGTCAGTCAAGAAAAGTGTTCCTAGTCACCCTTTTGTGTGTCCTTCGCTCTATTTTTCACCCCACTTTTAATTTATGCTAACTCATAGATTTTAATACGTGTACAATCCATCTCACCGGGTGCGGTGGTGCAAATCTCTGTGAGTTCAAGGACAGCTTGGTCCACATAATGGCTCCCAGGCCAGCAAGGCTATATATGAGATCCTATCTCTAAAATTATAACAATAATAATATGATTTCTCTGAATTTTTTTCTCCAACAAGAGGGACACTACAAAATTGAAATAAAATATAACAGGACATAAACTGAGTTGTCAGTCATCCCTGACAGAGGAGGGAACCAGGATTCAGGGAGAGGGCTCTGCATATCCCTCACCTATTTTATTCCTCATGGCTTCAGGTAGGACCAGGAGAAAATGAACAGCGGGAGGACACGCCTCTTGGTGCCACTTACGCATCCTTGCTGTAGACCTCAAAAGGTCTCCAACTTTGGTGTTTAGAAGTACTTTTACAGAACCTACAGAAGCATCTCCTAGGAACCTCAAAATGCCCCATAAAATTAAAGGGCACATTTATTTCTGGGCCCCACTGAGGCCACTTCTGGATGGGTGAGACCAACAAAGCACGTACTTCCTTAGAAACTTCAGAGAGTGAAGAAGTCATGAGGACAAACAGAGGTTGGACCTTCTGTCCTATGACAGCAGCTGTCCCTGGAGGAGACTCTCACATCCCTAGGGCAGCTTCCCCACAGCATCCGCACACCGCCTCCCTCCCCAAGCAGAACCTGTGCCACCTGGAGCCTCAGCTGCATGAGGCTCCTCTCTCACATCTGCTGTATGGCCCAATGCTGCATGCGGTCCCTCCCTGCCCTGTGCCCCAGAGCATTGCCAAAGTCTTCCCACTCTAGCCCGAGGCCCACCTGGAGGGTCCATACTAGCCATACGGCACCCTCCACAGTCTCACCAGGGCCTTCGTGGAGCTACAAACAGGACAGACATGAGGTAAGTAAATGTTTGATGAGCAAACATACTGTCTTGATTTCTTTCCTCTACAGCCCTCAGCTCACTCATGCGCACAGCCTCTGACAAAGCAACACCCCACAGGTCTGGCCAGCTTGTAGATTGGCAACCATCTGCCTCTGGTTAGGTACGTCCACTGCCTCTCATCCTGACTCCTACCGTGCCCTCCTCCCCCCTAATCCAAACAGGACCCATGCTGTGCAGCCCAGCTTCTTCGACACCTCCTCTAGGCAGCCTGTACGGATGCCCTGCCCCTTCAGAGTATGTACCCTGAATGTCTACAGGTGCTGTGGTACTTGGCAGACCAGACACAAGCAGCAAACAAGACAGACAGGGTTGTCATCTGAATTCTTACCACAGCCGGGGCATCTGGCTCCCGTAGCCTCTGGTTCCTCGTCAATTAAAAGAATAATAAGCATGCTTTCTGTGTTATAAGAATTCTGTGATCATTCAGTCAGAACAAGGAGCAGAAGCCTACCTAACCCATGTTACTATCCTATCTTTCACTCTTTTTCTTTATTTTTGACAGCTACACACACACACACACACACACACACACATACACAGGTGTTTTGATTACATTCACCCCTTAGTACCATCTAGCCTCTCCCTTTCTTTCCCTCTGAGCCCTTTCTTCTTCTCACGTCATCCCCGAGTGGCTACACCATTAGAGAAAAGGACCCCCGACACTTTGTAATCCTTAATAACCGAGAGCAGTAGGGATGGGGCCTCCTGGACACATCTTTTCTCTATGGTGGCATCCTATGAAAGAATCCAGAGCTGCTGTGAGCTCAGGGATGCAATGTTTCATGACCATCTTCTCCATCCTCCGGCTCTTCTGCGGTGTCTCCTGACCCTCCCTGTGGTAGAAGCAGCGTAGGTGCCATGTTAGTTCATAACTGCAATGTGGCAGGCACTATCCCAGAGCCTTCGTCCTCCTCCTTTATTTGGTCCCCACAGCCAGACTCTCTAAGAAAGTACTTTTTTTCATTTGTGTTCAAATGAATCAAAGGGAAAGGATGGCTTGACCTTCCCAAGGCCATCCAGGTCATGACTGGCTTTAGACCCAGGACTCCTGACTCCACTGTCACAAGGCCCTGCCCTTCCCGGTTAACGTTTCTGTGGAAACACCATGCCCATGCAAAAGCTGGACCTTCTGTCCCCAGGGAGTAGCAGGCCTGCCAGACACCGCCGTATAACAAGTGGACACCCCTGGAAAGAGCCTCAGTCCCCCTGGTTTTGGGATGATGCCCTCCTTGGAGGTGGGGGAGGGGTGGGCTGGACAGAAAAGCCCCAGGCAATGGGCATTCTAACCCACAGCTTGCACCTGGTGTTTTTGTGTCTCTCAAGACAGCGGAAGGGAGTTGTATGCGAGGCTTTGCCCGCACTGGCTCCTCATCCACAGTCATAGGTGGCCTGGAGAAGCTACAGCCCACCTCACACAACGGCCACTCCTGGCCTATCCCAACCTAGGTGTTCTACAAGAGCACTATTTAAATCTGTTTCTGGGTTGCTCCGGAAAGCACCTGGGGTCACCCGTGACCTCAGCTTAAAGCCATACTGCACTGCCCATTTCCCAGAGACTTCCCTGTCATATCCTGTATCTCCGGTCAGACTCTACGTTCTCTCCTGGCTCTGAAGGAGAGAAAATAAACCTCCTGTCTCCCCCACAGGCTCTTGGAACCTAAAGAGAGAGTCAAGGCCACTTGTCCGGGCTGTAGGCCACAAGGTCATTGCCCCCAGGCTCTTCTCCAGCAACCCCTGTTCATCTCGCTGGGATCCTGAGCATCTGGTGACAAACACGTAAGCAGCCCCAGGCCCAGACACACATCACAACCTCTGAAGGTGTGACTCAAAGACTCCAGGGCCTTGCACAAGGTCACAGGGAACTAGACGAACTCAGGGCTGTCACAGGTCCAAGCCTCTGCAGTCTGGCCAAGCCTTACTGCACACGAGCTGCAGCTGGGGAGAAAGCAACCTGACCATGTGAGCAGGCACTGGCTGTCCTCTGGGGCAGGGCCCGAGCCTGGGCCCTGGGGAAACCCCGAGTATACAGAAGGCAAGGTCGTTGGCCTGGAATTACAGGCAGTGAGGCAGAGCAGACATAACAGTGTGCAAATCACCACAAGTCAACCCCTCACCTCAGTAGAGCTGGCCCCAGCTTTGTAGACAGACTGCTGAATATCAGGGACCCACCCTGAAGCCGGCATAAGCTGAAGGGAGATGACATGTGACAACATACAGCAAGTGTTTTATGGTGGCCAGTGTGCCCCATACCCAGAGGGGTTCCAAAACCCATTACGGACGTAGGAAAGGTGTCTGGAGCCTCCTTGACCGCCTTGGGCACATTTTGGAAGCAGCCTGATCAAAGCCTATGCCTCGCTAGAGGAAGGCACCAGAGCCAGGCTTCCATAGACAAGCCTGTGGCCTGCCCGGCCTGGGTGCCAAGATATATCCCTAGCACCGAGAAAGGCAGCGCCGTTCTCCAAAATAGACTTTCTCTCAGGCATGTTGCAGTTCTCATGTCTACAGTGTGTTGGTCTAAAGTGACATCTCACCTGCCTGCATGTCTGAGTCCTTTCGAGCTCGACCTGTGGCTGGCAAGAACCAATACGCCCCTGGACTCAGGCAATTATCTGAGCCAAGTCCCTACCTTCCTCATCCTCTTGGGGTCTCGGATCGCCTCCCCCATGAACAGTGAGCCCCTGCAGTTCTGCTTCAAATCACCCTGGGATGCTAAAGAAACAGCCCCCCCCCCCAAACAGTGACACTGCACTCAGAGGGCAGCTCCATCTGGGGTTCTGACACCACCCTACATTCTCCGGCAGACTGCCAAGAGCTGCACTCACAGAGGAAGTGGCCCTGTAACACAACAGCAAGGGCCGAGTCAAAGCAAGAAGCTATTTTTATCTTCAGAAGGATGTGCAGCTGGGACCCCGGCAGCTACAGGGCATCCTGAGCTCTGAACTCGTTTCTCTCCAGTCCTCCACCGATGCCCTGCCATCCCGACCTCCCCCCTGCCCTCGCCAAGGAGCTGAGAAAGTGGATCTGGGCAGAGCGGCACATTCTTCATCCTGCCATCTCCATGGGGCAAGCTAATTAGTCACCAAATATTCCAAATGGGTAATTGCTACCTGCGTTAATAAGGGCAAACAACCAGCAAGAAAACACTGGTAGACGGTGTCTACCCCCTTCACCATGGCGTTTCTGGATGTCCATGAGGTGGGTGGCAGCTCTCCCACTGGCGGCCAGTGAAGTCGAGGGGTAGCCTGGGGTAGCCGCACACCTGGCCAAACCCTTCTTCCATGGAGTCACCTTTCATCTCCTTCTGTACACAAGAATAAACATGTGTGATCAAACATGTGCATATTCATTCACGCCACATACCGATACATGCACACACCACACAGGCTAAGTGTGTGTACACACCTTACACGCACATCACACATGCACAGTCACCTACCTAACTCACGTATGTAGGTGCAACACAAAAGCGCGCGCACACACACACACACACACACACACACACATGCATGAGTTCCAAAGGAGAATGCTCACCCAGCGCCCCCACAAGTCGCTAAGAGTTCCTAGCTCTAATACAGAGTATTCTTAGTAAAAAGAACACTGTAGGCTTTAGGGAAGAAGAGCAGGAAAAGAAAGTAAAATGAGGAATGGGAAAGGAGGGACATAGAAAGACTAAAAGCAAAATGAGGTAGGGAGAGGGGCATTGGAAGACTAGGAAAGAGATTTCTACCCTACCCACCTTTAGGCACATGGACCTCAGAGCAACCCTGAGAAAGGCCCTAAGCCCCAGTCCAGTCATTTACTTGCTGTGTGACCTGACACAAGCCACTTTACTTCTCTGAGCCTGAGGTGCGCAAATATAAACAATTAGGTTGTCCGTTGTGGCCATTCCAGCGATTCCGGGGCAGTGTTCTTCAAGAGACGTCAGTGGGAACCTGGGGCTGCTGTCACCGCCCTGCCTACCAAGCCCCACCCTCTGCCCTCCCAACACACTCACTTCTTTGAGTCAATGCCAATGCCTCCTTTGCAGGAGGACACCAACATCCCCACCCCTATGGGGCAGCTTGAGTAACCTCCTCTTGGCCTCAGCTCCCTGGAGGCAGTCAAGGTTATCAGCTGCTTGGCCCAGAGGAACCCGACTACTAAAATCACCATTAACCCCACATAGGAACCCCTGGGCTGTGTCCAGATGTGCTGCCCGTGTAGCCTCCACTACGGCACTGCCACAGAATGGGCTTCCACACCTGTGCAGGGGGCTGCTTTGTACTTTTGCAGTGACAGGAGAATTTCCCCAAACATCTGTATCTGATGTATCATACCGAAGCCCCAAGAAGGGATGTCCCCTGGGTGCCCTGTCTTGGCTTTCACCGACATCACTGGTAGAAGTGTTAATGACACATGCACAGACTGTGTAAACCTGATCCTGCACACATCAACATTGATACGCCGCATCCGAGGATCTTATTTGCATCAACACAAAACCTGAGAGGTGCCAGTTTACTGACTGAGTAACCTCGAAGAGCTGACCAGAGGAAACCATTTTCTGTGACGCTAGGATTGCTCTAGAGTGTTTGAAAGGGGACAGAATAAAGGGAAAGCACCCACGATGTCCTCTCAAGGCCTCCTGGAAGTGACTCTCAGAGCTGAGTGACAGCCATCAGAAGCAGAGCCAGGAGAACGTGGAGTTGGGGAAGAAGGTGGCTGTGTCCTGCAGCAAGGCCAAGAGCCCTTCCCTCCATGGCCAGCTCCCTTAAGAGGACAGGAAATGGCTCACTGTCCTCCTCATCACGCCAGCTAGGTACCTCCACCCTTAGGGCTGAGATCTTCCTATGTCAGACGGGAAGGGCAAGCATGCAGCCTGTGACACAGCAGCCATGAAAGCAGGTGAGATGGAGCATTCTGTCTTTTTCCTCGTAGGTGGCACAGAACACTTCCTCCCAGAAGGAAGATGGAATCAGGTCCTCATCCTTTCCCACATCCCCACCCTGGTCCCCCGAGGCATACAGCCAGAGTAGGGGGTGGCAGGCCTCACGCCTTTGTCACTGAAGGAGCTTCTAAGGATCCCATGGCATCTGCCAGTGTCCCAACATCTAAAGATGGCTGGTAATTACAAGGAAAACCCAAGAGCACAGAGACAGCCTCCTTGGGATGATCTTAAATGAGCTCCATGAGGTTTATGGAGTCAAGTGGTTAGGCCCTTTGCTTAAAGGGTCAGAATCAAAGGGGGACTCTGAAGGGTCCAAGGGTGCATAGTACAGTGGACCTCATACATCTGGCCTCAGCGGTCACCAGACGCTAATTACCGCTCACAGCCCCGGGTCCCCATAGTTGACTTCCATGACTTGGCAGATCGGTGACTTTAGCCACACTTGGCTCAGCATCCTTAGTTACAGGGAGCAGCTCCTTCCCCACAGCTTGTAGGGATGGTGAGCAGAGCCAAGTGCAGTCAGAGATCCAGCCATAGAAAGGATGGAGAGGTAGACATTACCCCCACCCTGCCCCAAGTCTCAGGGTGGGGGGGGTCACTAAGGTCACAATGTCCTGGGTATGGAATGACTCATCTACAGTGTAAAACTGCCCAGAACACATGTGTGTCCCTGAGGACTTTGCTCTTCACCTAGGAGCCAGCCAGCCTATGACCCTAACCAGCCAGAAATCCCCACACTGGAAAAGGAGCCAATCAGAACCACAGTGGCCCATAGGAGCCTCGGAGACTCTTTATCCACATTCTTGACCTGCCTCTCTAAGCCTCTTAGCCAGCCCCCACCTGCCTTCCTTCCCTATCTGGGCTTCCCAGGCTAACTCGAGACCACCCTTGATGCCTCCCCCCAAGACTGATCCTGAAACATCGAAGACTGCACTTGTCCCAGTGGCCTATGTAAGTCCAGCCAGCCCAAGGTCTGCAGCACATACTCCATGAAGCTGGATGTGACCATTGGCATTCCAGCCCCCGTGTCCCATATTCACTCTTCAGGCAAGTGCCATGGCTCTGTTGGAGAACAACTGCCTAGACCCATGCCCTCTTCCCTCTCCACCAGCACGCACCTCCAGGAGCCACAGCCCATGTGAGTATAGGTTAACGGGTTAACCGCTTTAATTTTAGAAGCAGCCTCAAACAATGGCGTGGCAGACACTGGCTGCTCGTCTCACGATTCGCATTCTCCACACATGGGGACAGCAATATTTTTAGGCTCTATTCAAGCAACCCGCCCCGCCTGCAGATGAAATATTAATTAAAGGTTACACTTTCAGCCCTCAGAAAATGATTACACAAGATAGCAATTATATTTTCTGTATATTAAAACTGCACCTTGCTGTGCACAGGAATTAATAATTGCAAACCCGGTTGTTACAGTGGCACCATCAAAGCTGGAAGGAGGCGTGCCCGCGAGGGGAGAACAGACCCACAAAGAAGGTGGGTGACTTCAAAGAGCAGAAGCCCACATTCAGAGCCGGGACTGCTTCTCAAGGTCATTAACCATTCAGGATGTCTGACAGAGTGGCCCAGTTACAGAGAACACGGAGAAACAGAATTTAGAACAGGGTGCAGCTACTGCCTGGATTCTGGGGGCTATACTGTCTGCAGCCTGGCATCCCAGGAGCCAACGGGCAGTTCTTTGAGCCTTTTCCAAGGACCTTAAGACTCAAGATAACCAGTGATCAGAAGTTTGGAATGCCAACAATTCAAAACTTCCTAGTTCTTCTACTAAGAAGGAAAAGAGCAACAGAGAAGAAAATAGCAATGATGGCAGATGCCATGATCAAGCACCTACCACAACCTCTTCCATGAAGCAGGGATTCCTACCTCCATTTTACAAATAAAAGATAAAACCCCCAAACCATTAAATGACTTACCACTAGGACACAGGAAATGGCAGAACTGGGAGCCAAAACAATTGTCCCACGAGTCTGTAAGTGCCAGGATGCTGTTTGCTCAGGGCTGTATCGCCAGAAACTACCTAGCATCATGACCAGCCCAGAACAGGTGGTCAATAAAATTTACTAGTGTGAATGAATGAATGAATGAACCTTGAATTAATCAATCAGCCATGCTTGGGGGGTCAAACTCTACAAACCAGCAAAGTAGATTGTTTTGTTTTGTTTTGTTTTGTTTTGTTTTGTTTTTCCTTTAAATTGCTCTGACTTTTGACGAGTCTGGCATTCCAGGGAGTAGGGTAGGTGGAGGAGAACCGGGCATGCCTTTTGCATGCATCAGGCATTCATCAGCACCGCTCCCCAACCCTTGGCCTTATTTTTCCCTTCAAGACATTGTCAAACATTTTCCACAGGACATAATATGACACTGATGGCATGTGTTATGAAACAATTATGGTTTATTTGATTATGTGACAATGGGGAAAAAAGTCAGAGACTTTCTACAAAGCTCCCTGGAGACTCCCTTAGTGGCTATGTCAAATCTCGCCCTGACCCAAAGCGAAGGTCATATGACCCTCTCTGACCTTCAAGTCTGAGACCTGGTCACACAACAGAACTCTTATATCTCTTCAGGGAGGACGAGATTGCAGGTCAGAAAGGGGTGGGCCCTTGGGAAACTGATTCTGCTGGTGTCTCCAAACATTGGGACCCAGAGAGCTGGCTAAATGCAAGGGAGAATTTGCCTCCTAGATGTGGGAAAGTTGCAAGCTGAGGGCAGTGTGACACAGTAGAGGCCCAGTCACTTGGGAGGATTGAGTCCAGAGATCCAAAGACAGCCCCGGTGGCACTGAGACCCCCATCTCAAAAAGAAATTAAAAATGTGAAACTCACAGATTTCACCCTTGAGTGTCACGCAGCATACAGGGAGAGCAGACCCACAAATAGCGGCTTCAGTGTACACCAGGCAGAAACCCGGGCCAACCGGTTTGTGTATGACAAAGCCTGATCACTTCTCCTGGACCCTTAAACAGTTACCTCCTCAGAGGGAATGTCCCTGAGGCGGCTTCCAATCCAGCCCCACAAAACTGTTTTATCAGATTGCCCTCTGTGGTAAGGACAGCCTGACAGCAAGCTTGGATAACACCAAGGCCATGGGCACCGTGGGAAGGGACAGGGGCAGGAGGAAAGTGCCTTGGCAGCCAGACAGCAGCACAGAACTAGGGCACCGGGCTCTGCTGTGGGGCTGAGTCACTGTCATGTGTGCTGTGGGGGTTCAGCAGGGGATCCTTGCATTTCCATGGCCAGCCCAGGACCCAGCGGGGGACCCCAGCTCTGCAGCAGGCAGAGGCCCTTTCCCCACTGCAGCCATTGCATGACTAGAACCCTTCAGGAGTTTCCAGTGAGGGGGCCTCTAGGGAACCTCCAAATGTCACAGAGATTAGGCCTCCCACACAGGTCTACAGAGGGGACCAAGACAGCATGTCTAAGCTACCATGCCTCTGTAATGCTGTTTCGGTTTATTTAGACATTTCGCTTCTTGTTTTTAAGTAGGGACAACAAACTGCCCAGATCAAGGGCCCTATGGTACTCAAAACCTACCACCTTCAGCAAAGGAGTCCCAAAGCCGGATTCCACATTCATTCACTTGACTTAGCCTCCCTGGGCATAGGAACCCTAGAACCCAGTGAGTAGACAGCTACATTCCACATCAGGCCTTCCTCCCTCGCTCCTAACTTCCTTGTGCCTCCCTGTTAAGCTAGGACTGCTTCTGGGAGGTGGCAAAGCCTAAGGCATGGGTGTGGAGGAGGAACAGGCATGGTCAGAGACAACCACAGGAAGCTACAAGAATCTGGCCCAGGTCACAGCAACCCAGCAATTCCACTTTTAGCCTCAACAAAGGCTCCACTCCCAGAGTTCTTTAGCAAGCCCTCCCAAAGTCCCTTCTGAGACCTTTATAACCTGCTTTAGAGTCAACTCTGAGTGGTGGAAAAGCAAAAGCCATGCCAGCCCCACAAAGTAGGGACCAGAAAACTCCAGCAGAGAGCCAAGGTAGGGTTCTCCACACAGTGCCTTTCTGTCCCCAGGGCTGGCCTCCCTCAGTGAGGACTGCAGGCATCCAGCTAGGAACAGGTAATTCTGGTACAGTTTCGGGCCCTGCACAGGACCACGGGGGCGACTTGAAGGCTTCTGGGAGAAAACTGAGTATACTGCATTCTAAGAGATGGGTCCAGCTTCTCCCTTCCAGGAAACTGAGACCACTTTCCAGGACACCAAATATGCAGGAGTCCTCAATCTGAGGATAAGGGCTTGTGCATGGGCATAGGTACTTAGAAGAGGGTGCCCTGGGCTTCTTGAGACACAGCAGACAGCAGGAATAAACAGAATTTGAGATCACCTGCAGCATGAAGGGAATGCCCTGAGAACACACAAAGGTCGCCATCACTGAGGCACAAGCACTTTGCAGCCCAAGGTCTAAGAGAAGGGAAGCCAGCCGCTAGTTCCCTTCCCCAGTGGGTTCCCTTCCCCAGTTGGAAGCAGGTACCTGCTTTTCTACAGGGGAGAAGCCAGCCACAGGCAGCCTAGCCAGGAGGGGTCAGGCTGTGCCTATCTTAACCTGCTCTGAGGAAGAGATAAGTGTCTTAGTTACTCTGTGATTCCCTAGAAACTGACCCCTCTAAGGCCCTGGGCCCTGCTCAGAATATGGAACACAGGAACTCCCAAGAGACTCTGTCACTATAAGAGCCAACGAAGGCAGTCTCCTGCCTAGGCTACGACCCAGAGCCAGGCCTTCCTGCACGGGTGACCAAGGCACAGAATGGCCTGGCAGCAGCCTGCAACACAGACGTGGACCTGGAGCAAGATGAGGAGGCTACCTCCAGATCCCCGCACATCCTGGCCCACGAGGCGTGAGTGTGTCCCCCTGCCCTGGGTTTCCCTGTGGAAGGCTTACAAGGGCAGCCTCCCTAAGCTCTGTATGAGGAAGCTGGGGTCAGAGCTCCAGTCTCCAATCCTTCTTGCTGAATTCCCCTTCCAGGCATTGTAGGCAAAGAGGAACCCTTATTCACTGGCCACCCACACCAGCACTTCCAGGCCGGGCAGGGCCGGGCCAGGCCGCAGAAACAGGTGGTTCTAGTTTGCCAACACAGAACCTCACGCAGGGCTCCTCTTCTGGGCCTCTGGCCAAAACTGAGGGAGGGTGCAAGGATGCCCTACAGGACGGATTTCTCACACTTTGCCCTTTCTCCACCTCTTCCAACCCCTGAATATCTAAGTCCCACTCAGCACCTCCAAAACCCCCTCTTCCCTGCAGACACTCTTCCACCCCAAAGCTCTCCTCATCTGAAACACCTGTCCTCCAGCATACAGCCACAGAGCTTTCCGGCTTATCAGTTCCAGGGATGGGACTTGGCGTGTGCTGGGGAAATGATTGACTAATGAGCTACATCCCTAAAACCGAATCACCAGTTTTTGTTTAAGTCTAGATCGTTGCTCATGATTTCTCATCACTCTTGGGCCTTGATAAAATCTTTCTCCCCTAGCACCACCCAACCCCAGCAGCCCAGCTCCCGCCTTCCCTCTGTGGCTGCCTCTAATCCCACCAAAGAGAGATTTCAACAGCCTCAGAGCCCTCGAAGAGGTAATGCGTTGTAGCATTGTAGATTTTACATGAACAAACTGTATGGTATGTGAATGTATCTCACTAAACTGCTTTTGTTTTTTTTGTTGTTGTTGTTGTTGTTGTTTTGTTTACACAGTTTCATGTAGTCCATGCTGGCCTTTAGTTTGATGTCACTGAGTGAGTGTGACCTTGGGTTTCCAATTCTGTTGCCTCCCCATCCCGAGTGCCAGGATGACTGAGCTTGGGTATACCACACCTGGTTTACCCATGAGCACATGTGGTGCTCATGGAGCCCCAGGACTTCCGGCACCCTAGGCAAGCATTCTACCAACTGAGCTCTGTCACTAGCCCTGAGAACTTTCTAAACGAAGACAGTGGGAATGGCTGACTGACTGGAGGCAATGAGTCCCTTCAGGGATTCCAAGAGCTTCCTGCATCTTCCAGAGCTGACAGGTCGCTGCATTTGCCCTTAATCACAACCCTGCAGGGTTAAATGCACATGTGTATATTTTCCTTTGTTTTAGAAGATGCAGGATGATCAGAAAAGTAAAGTCACTTTTTCATGGACGATGCAGAGGCAGAAGGTCAGCCCCAGATTATCATCTGACAGGTACCATGAGCTCACTGAGGGGACCACGCCGCACAAACAGACTAAAGGACACACAGAATGGAGAACCTGTGTCTCACTGTGACAGTTTGGGGGCAGTGGGAGACAACTGTGGCCACACCTGAAGGCAGGGGACAGGCCTGTGGTTGGGTAGAGATGAGTGTCCAGGTCACCTTGGGAATTATAACTTCCCTGATCTGTTTGGGACCCAAAAGACTGATGGGGTAAATGGTGCCATGCCCCTTCTGAGGACAGAGCACTGAAAATGCCCCATCTGGAGCAGGCGGGGAGGAAGGAGAAGTGTAGTGGGCTTGCAGACCTGTGAAAGCTTGGGGTTCTGGGGGCCTTTTGCAGTTTGTTTTAGGATCCTTTTTTTAATATATATATCATTACTGAAACCACTAAAAGTGTCTGAACTTTCCATTGTGGTAACCTCATGGTGATGTCACTACAAGTGAATCCAAGTTCTTGATATCCAAGAGGTCATCCTGCTCTGACTCTGGAGAAAAGGTCACTGTGTGAAGAAAAGGTAACTGTAAGCCATTTTAGTAGCCCAGCCCCTGACTGCGCATGGTCACAGTGATGTTCACAAGCTTGGGCTACTCAAAGATGGCCATCATATAGCCTTACCTTCAGTTCACCATAGGAGAGGGCTAAAGTGAGATGGTCCACCAATCTCTCCCTAAGGACGAACTCACACTTGACCTTGAACAAAAGGAGACTGGAATCTTTGGTGCTAAAAAACCACAAGTGCGTGTCTAGGACCTGGAGCCAGAAGCCAGACCCTGGGCACACAGCAAAGAGACTTCCGGTTGGCTCTTTGCCTGCTCATGTCTACCTGGTGGAATGAGGGCTGTGGAGACCATAGTGGGGAAGGGCTGAAGGACCTGGTGTCCAACAGGACCCTGCTTGGGAAAATGGGAAGATAGAAGGAGTATATAACATTCTGAACAAAACAATAAGGGCTGAGAGCGCTATGGGGCAGCCAGGCACATTCATGTGCCGGAGGCCAGAACAAGTTAGACTAATCCAGGTATAGGCCAGGTATACGTGCAAACCTTGTGGCAACCCTGTCTGTGGAACAGGCTTGCTACTAAGCACAAAGGCTGGAGCTCGGAGGCTCAAAAGGCTTCTAGGTCAGGAAAAAAATGTGACGAGAGTAAATCTTGAGTTGCGGATCTGCTGTGAGAACTTCATGAGACCAGTGGCCGACTTTCAATTGGTGTCCCAAGGGCCTTTGCCTCCCCAGAACTCATGTCCCCACAGCATAGCCACCTCCCCGAGCAAGAGGAAACTCATTCGTCTGGTAACTTTCTAAAAACCAGACACAGTGCAAAATCCAGCCATCCAAACAGTGTCAGTATTTTACCTCATGTCCTGGTGGTCCAGGTTCAGGCAACCATGCCACCATCTCCCTCTCTGATACAAGACTCCCTTAAGCCATCGGAAGAGGCCTCCTAACTGCAATGGGAAACTCATCAGGGCAGCTGTCGTGTGCCAGGCCTTCAACTGTGAGGGCTACAGCTCTGTGCCCAGTCCCTCAGGGCCTGGGTGCAGCCAGGTGGAGCTTCCATATCCTCTCTTCCCCTCTAGACAAGGCATCCATTCTGAGCCGTCGTCTTTCTTTCCTTTGTCTTTTCTATAATATTGAGTTTGTCATTAAACCTAAAAGCCCCAGTGATGAATACCATTTGAATGATGAAAGGGGTGAGCAAAATGCAATATAGGCAGGTATGCAAATGTCACAATGAGACCCATTATTTTTGTATGCTAAAACTACAAAAGAATTAAAATTGAAAACAAAGCACTTTGCCCTGAATGCCCCAGGCCCCTCTCTGCAGTGCCCAGCATGAAAAGGCTGGCCGTGAAGTCAGATCCTGTGGAAGCCAGGGTGCAGGAGTCTCGGCGGGGGGGGGAGCTAGTGAATAAGCAGCAGAGACCAGGTCTGCCTGACTGTGCTTTGCCCTGGGAACCCATCCTGAGCAGCCCACACACCCACTCCCTGCTCAGGCTTCACTCTGAACTAACCCCTCCAGCTTCTGCACGGAGGACTCCAAGCAGAGAAATCTCTTATTGCTCCAGAAGGGGCCTGGCAGCCACTGCCAGCCTCTCTGGATCTCTTTCTCTCAAAGCCAGGCTTCTTCAACAACCTGTGGTTCTGCAATCTGGCTTCCATAGGATCTGACCTGCAGGGGACACCTCTCTGTGTTCTCTAGCAGTGAGAGGTGATGGTCGGATCTAAGCCCAGCCCATACGTGCAGCTCCCAGGTCCACCCCACCACAGCATTTGTCACCTCGTACAACAGATCTGAGTCACCCTCTGGATGCCCTGAGGTCCCACTCACCCTCCTCTGGCTGCATTGTGCTGGGTCACTCTGCCTCTCAAAGATCCAGACAAAAGAAAATGGCCACGGAGGCATGATGCGACACCAGCCCGTCTCCAGGTCTCTCCTTCCTTTCCTTAAAGAACAGTCACTTGAGGCAGGGATAAATGGCTCATCACCTCCTGACTCACAGGCTTGGGGAGACGATTTTGAATACAGTCCTGGCATGGCCTCCTGGGTCATTAGGGCTCACGCCCCAGAATAAAGCTGATAGTGATCAAATGAACACAGGAGAAATCTCAACTGGTGTGCTCTCACCCACTGACGCCAATGGACTTGTGGGTCTCAGAGGACACAGAGGCAGCGACAACCCAGAAGACCACGAAGCAAGGCGATGGGAGCCAAGAACAGAAGCCATGGAACAGACCTCTTGCGAAGCAGTCCCAGCAATGGGAAGTCAAAGAATTATAGTCATGTGACCAAGCCTCGAGCAAGAGCAGGTGTCCTTCCAGTGGCCCTGGGATAGCATTTAGCATTTACTTCCCCTCCTTCGCTCCCTCTTTCCCCACCCTGTCTTGTGACAATTAGAACAATCTGTCCTCCTCTCAAGCTGTCTTCACACCGCCTCTTTGGAAGGTTCCGGAGGTGGTGCCGTGTGTGCTGTGTAAGGTGACAGGGATGATAGCACCTTGGTAAAACAGTAGTGGCTGTTTGCTGAAAACACATCCTCCATTCAGAAGTGTCCTTTCTCGAAAACAGAAGCTAATTCCGATAAGTATTTTTGATTAATTAGCTGTCCTTTCTGAGCAAATACTTTCTGCTGGGTTCTTACGGTGGCTAACAGCTTGTGGAAGTCGTTTTCTTTACATCCCATTAGCTCCTGGTGGTGGGGATACGAAGTAGTGATGAATGAAATGGACTGAATTGAGCCATCCAAGCTGATTAGCGAGGTGACCTGTCAGGGATTAGGTTCTGATTGGTGGCAGGAAGGGGAAGGTTGCCTTTTAGCACTGGAGTCTCACATGCGCTGCAGGGCCACAAGTGTTCCTTCAATCTCCAGTCCTTCACCTGCGTTTTCGCACCTCCATACACTCTCCAGAGGAGACCCCTGCCCACAGCTCTCTGCTGGCTGTCCAGAAGTCTCCTGTCTGCACAGATAAGGACAAATGTCTCCCTGTAAACTTGGCTCTGTAGCACCATGATGAGTTTCGGTCTTTTTGTTGTCATTTGATAAGGGACCTTGGCATTTCCAAACGAACCCTGCCTCACCCCTTTAAAGGGCAGTGTAAGATTCCATACCTAGATGTTGGGGATTCGTTTGCTACCCTTCTAGTCCACACATCTTTCTATAGCAAGCCTTGCTGGAGGGAGGCTAGTCGTTGCTTTAGGCTGGCTTGCACAGCCGCCTCAGCTACGTGCACACTCTTGGGTTGTTAATGTGCGATGTGAAATTGCCACTAAGTAACAGGCTCTAGCCTGGAGTGTAGCACCTACTTTGGAGCTCAACCACACCATTCCTTCTAGCCACAGTCATCACAGCAGATGATCTGGTGATGGTTGGTAGCCGGCACCCCGTTCTGACTGACCCCCAGGAAGCCGAGACGTCAAGCACCTTTCCTTGAATTCACAGCTGTGGATGTCTAGCCTCGGTTATCAACCGCGTCTGGAACCATCCAAGACCCAAGCTACAAGGAAGCTCTCTGGAAGATTTTCTTGATCAGATTGTTTAAGGTGGGCCCAACTAACTCCGGGCTACACCTCCTGGTGGAAGCCCACACAAGAGGACATGGAAGAAGGAAGCCTTTGCTTTTGCCTGCTGGCCCCAACTCTCCTGACAAGTTAGAGTATCCTGTTGCTGAAGGATTCCTCACCACTATTAGAATCCCTTTGGGATTCCATCATAGGCAGAAGAGTAGCAGCAGGTTGTGACTGCTGGGGCAGCAGTCTAGAAGGCTGATGGGCCTTTCAGTGATGAAATAGCCATTGCTGGACTACCCAGACCTCAGTCTATAAGCCAGTCTAGTAAGATAAGTCTCTGTGTGTTTGTGTCTGCCTGTCTGTGTATATATGTATATGTGTATGTTTATGGATATGATATGCATACGTGTGGCATATTCAATTGGTTCCATTCCTTAGAGAACTCAGACAAACACGCAAGACATTGGCTGGTTGGTGTGGATGAGCCCGAGTGGGGCAGGTGGGAGTAAAATGAGATGTGAGGTGTTATGTGGCCTTATGTGTGTGGTTTGTGTGGGTGTGTGGCACATGTGCCTGCGCATATGTGAAAGTGTATATAGAGGCCAAAGGTTGATTCTGGCTGTTTTCTTCTTCCTCCCCAGTGCTGGGATTACAGAGGCTCCTGGCTTTTTACATTGGTTCTAGATATCCAAGTTGAGGTCGTAGCACCCCATAGCAGACGCTGTAACAGCTGAGCCCTTTTGCCTTCAACACATCCCCCTGCACATAGCTGGTTCATCGCCTCATAGGCAAGCTTTTCCTTAGGCTCCTGTTTCCTTGCCCAGAATTTCCACAGTCGTGTATTCAAAGGAGGTAATAAATGTTCCTTTCTCTTTCAATAGATGATGGGGCAGGGACATTTTAAAAACAGATTCGTCTCTTCACCAGAATATTTCCTTGAGCAGTGCTAAAAAGCTGCCTGAAGAGCACAGGTCTGGTACCCAGTTCCCCACAGACTCCCATAGTTGAACGCTTGATCCCCAGTTGTTGGTGCCTTGCTGGGAGAAGCACATCACTGGGGTGGGCTTTGAGAAGTCAGAGCCTCTTATTCCACTCGCAGTTTGTGCTCTCTGTTTGTATTTGTGGTTGAAGAGGCTATCTCTCAGCCCCTTGCTCCTGCCAGCGTGCCTGCTGCCTGCTGCCACACTAGCTTGCTATCATGGACTCTACCTCTGGAATCATAAGTCCAGAGCCTGTGGTGCTTTATTACAGCAGCAGAAACATTGCTAATGCTCTGTGGCAGCTGAACATGGCTTCAGCTAGCTGGGAAGGATCCCAAGACAGCCCGAGGCCCTTCCTCAAGGGGACACTTCAGCTTCTGTTGAAGTCAGGGTTACTATTGCTGTGATGAAACATCATGACCAAGCACAACTTGGGAGAAAAGGCTTAATTTGGCTTACACTTCCATAGCACTGTTCATCATCAAAAGCAGTGAGGACAGGAACTCAAGTGGGGCAGAAACATGGAGGCAGGAGCTGATGCAGAGGCCATGGAGGGGTGCTGCTTACTGGCTTGCTTCCCATGGCTTGCTCAGACTGCTTTCTTATAGAACTCAGGCCACCAGCCCAGGGGTGGCCCCACCCACAATGAGCTGGGCCCTCCCCCATCAGTCAGTCATTAACAAAATGTCCTACAGCTGGATTTTATGGAGGCATTTTCTCCATTATTTTTAAGATTTCACTGTGTAGCCCTGGCTCTCCTGGAACTCACTCTGTAGACCAGACTGGTCTCAAACTCAGAGATTTACCTGCCTCTGCCTCCCAAGCACTGGGATTAAAGGCTTTTGCTACCACTTCCTGGGTGACAAGCCCAGTTTTTAACAGGTTAGAGCAAGACTATAAGTCCAAAGACTCCAGCCCATTCTGTAACTAAAATCTGTGTTTTTCTTCACTAAAATTACTCCCAGGGCTGGCCAAATGTCTCACCTGGTAAGCCATTAGCCACACAAGCTTGGCACCCCAACTTTGATCCCTGGATCCCACATAAAGATGGAAGGAGAGAACTGCCTTTGACAAGTTGTCCTCTGACCTCCACATGCACAATTTTTTAAAATTATCCTCATCTGTAGGTAAACGCCATTTTCACTAAGACAATCTTTAAATCAAACAAATACCAAGAGCTTTGGGCTTTCTCCTTCTGAGACAGGAGCTTTCCTGGGAAAGGCATGAGGGGAAGAGTATAAAATGAGCAAGAGCGGAGAAAAGAAACTGTGGGCTCTCAATGGTCACCCAGGGCCTGAGAAATCAAGCGTCCAGCTCTGTCCATTTGCCCCCTGGGGAGACACAATGTTCCTTCTCTTTCCTCCTTCCCCAAATCCAAAATGCCCTGTCAGAGATTTGGTATGCACTCTGTGCTCCCACAAGAGTAGGGAGCAATGCCCCTCAGTTACACACTGATTTTAAACTGGGGGGAGGGGGTGGTTCTCTGCCTATAAAGGAATGTTCTTCTCCCCCCCCACTCCCCGCCCATCCCAGCCATCAAGCCAATTCAGTGGTACAAAAGGTCCTTTCCCAAGCAAGTTGTTCCAAGATGGTATGAGTTCCAACCAATCCTAAAGCAGGGGCAGGAGGCCTTCCCAAGAACACAGGCCCCAACCCCTGCCCCTCGCAGCTCCCTGTCTGCAAGCCTTTGAGGACTCCCTGAGCCTTCTTCTGGGTATACAATGAGAAGGCTGTTCCTTCCCTGCTCCCCTGCAGGGTGGGTCAGGGCCCCAACACACCATGGGAGCCCAAGCCAAACTCCAGTCCAGGACTTCAACACAAATGTCAGATCCCCTCAAACCTGCATCCAAGCTAACTGACCACACATCTGTGGCCCTCCACTTGACCAAATCTCCAGCTGGCTTGACCTATTAAACTCTGAGACACTACAGCCTGGCTTCCTCTGGGGAGGAGGAGAAAAGACAGATTCCCTACGGTGTATCCATAGCCAACTCCAATCAAGCCAGACCTGAGGGACAAGTCATGAGAAAAGTTAGATGGTCATTGCATGAACCTCTGTGTGTTCCAGGATATTCAGTGACTTCTCACTAATTGTTCATAGTCTGAAGTCTTTCCTTTAATTCAGAGTAACGCTGGTACACAGCCAATCCTGCAGAATGCACACACAGCAAGCCACCCCCATACAGGTACATGCACCACAGCTTCACATCAAATCATCTACCTGCTGGAAGCAAGTTCAAATGAGCTGCAGAGAGTCCACATAGTCTTACTGTTGCAAGATCGTCGGCTTTTCTTCCCCCACACCTTTTTTTTTCCTTTTCCACATCCATCTTCATTGAATGACACATGACTGTATGTCCAGATATTGAGACACTCAGGAAATCTATAGAAACCCACTACTCCAATGCTTCACTTTGCAGAGAAAGCAGAGGCGATGGGGCCACCACTGGTACAACAGACGTCAGGTCTTATGTGCCCTGTTTGGACTGATGTAGCCTTATGCTGCCACTACCCAGTTGTGACCCTCCTCCTTCTTTCTGTCCCAGGCCCTTCTTTCTTTTTTCTGTCTCACTCAGATGACAGTTACCAACGTACAGAGAAGATGGGCAGATTATCTAAAGACATAGCTAGCATCTATTGATAGAGGACCATGCGGAGGGCCAAGGACTGTCCCAACACCTAGGTGACTAAGGCTGACTTGGGAGCCTGTTGCAGGACCTCTCACTTTCTGGGCCAGTTTGTGTCCAGGACACAAGTGTGGACCATGCTTATATGTGTATATATGTTTGTGTATGTCTCAGAGATGTAATAAGTATGGTATTTGATATGTGCAGTGTAGCCCATGGCATGTGACACATAGTAGGTGTGGGGTGTGTGCTGTGTGTGTTGTGTGATGTGAGGGTGCACATATACACACTGGCGAAGTGTATCTACATGAGCATGTCCTCCCTGTGTGGTTCCTTGTGTGTAAATCTGCATGACATGTGTACAAGCATGCAAGTGTGCAACTCATGTGTTAGAGGCTTCAGGGAAAAGCATTTGACTCTAGATCCTCAAGCGGAAGTCAGTACATGCAAGGATACTCAGAACCAGAGAAAACAGGCATGGGGCACCACGATGGGGCCCTGACGGGAGTAAATATGGGACAATTGTGAAGGATACAACAAGCACTATACAATGACTACAAATACACAGGAAATACACACTACACAGCAAGCAGTGATCATAAGGTAAGCAGGAGGTGTGAGTCCTGACAGTCCAGCATTGGCCCCAGGCACTCCCACACTGACAGGAGAAGCCATAGCTCATGTCCACCAGGGGCCACAGGGACAGCTGGACTCAGAGGCAGCAGTAGAAGGCGATGCCACAGACGGGAGGTACAGTAGGAGGTGATGCCAACAGGTGGTGGGCGATCAAGGGGAAAGCAGAGTCTGGTGCTCTTGCCCATAAGGGACTGCTTTTTTCAGGTGATGCCACACTCTAAGCAGGGCCAAGCACCAGGGCTGGCTGAGGCACACCACATACAGACTGGGCTTCCTCCCTCTGCCTCAGGAATACCTTCTGATGCACCCATCAATCAAAAACACGTTGCTAGTCCAGCCTTCTCAGGGACCCACACCAGCCAACTGTACAGTATTGGTGACCAAAAAAAAAAAAAAACATGGTTTACCCTCACAGCCTTCCCCCCAAACAGGGCAGACTGTGTTCTGTCATCTGGGGTGGGAGAAGCTCCTTGCTTTCTGACAAGAAGTTCCCCTCAGGCTGGACTTTCTCTGCTCCATTGTTCTCTAATCCCAAAGACCCCAGCCCTCTCAGAGACCAGTTTCCTGTTCTCTGGAGTTTAAGGGTTCCATGGTGGTCACAGAAGAGAAATCTTCTTTTTCTTTTGAGGCCCTGTAATCACTGCCAGCTTGGTACAAACCACCTCAGTCCTGTATGATAGGAAGTGACTAACAGATCATTCTAGGCCATCAGAACCTTTTACCGTAGTAGAGGATTTCAGTCAGTCATCTCGGATGGTGCAGTCTACATGGTTAGATCACCTTCCTTTAGGTATAGCTGCCAACGCTGTAGTTCGAACAGTAAGATAGGGAGCCAGAATGGGAACGGACATCTGTATTCCAAGCACACAGGTGTCTGAGGCTGGAGGACTGCTGCAAGTTCAAGACCAGCTAGATCTACAGTCATTACCAGGTCTTCTAAGACTACACAGGCAGACTTCTAATAAACTCCAGCCTGGATAAAGAAACTCCAGTTTTTCAAACTTGACCTCTATGTTGTAGCTCTCTTGCCATACCAAACATTGCACAGTTCAGAGGCCAATAGACACGGACACTTCTAACCCAGACACATATAGCTTGCTTTCTAAAAGATAACCTGCCACAGAGGAAAAACAATGGATGAATATGAAATCCACAGATGTGAAGAGTAGAGACTCCCCTCTAGAGTGGCTTTTACATTAATAGTAATAAAAGCAGGGCTAATTTATCCTCCCCTGCCTAACACACACACACACACACACACACACATCAGTCACTGAAACAATTCAAGTGTCTGTGAGAGACAGAGGAGGAGGTGGCCAGACTCTGGACCCTCCCGCCCTACCTATGGGAATGCCACAGCTTAGACACATTCCAGAACATTCTAACTGCCTGACCTTGGAAATCCCCTTGCTGGGAACCTGCCCTAAAGACATTATTCAAAAGAACAAGAATGTTATGTGCATGAACCATTTTCACTGCAGTGGTGGTCTTTATAAATTAAAACAAGGATGGAACATCAATCTTTAACATCTGGACAGCATAAGAAAACTATGTCTCGTGACATGGAAACCCCTAGAAAATAACCAAACATTAGGCAAGGTAGAGAAGGCACGTCTCCATTTGAAGGCTGTTCTTAAGCTCATTCACTTACCTGTCTCTCTAACTATCCTTCTCTTTGTTCTAGAAAATGCCCAAAGAAGCATCATGTACTTGTTTAATCAGGACACTGAAAGTGGGAGCTATGCTTCTAATGCCTTTGAGAATTTATTCTAAGGAAGTCACAGGTGCCACTCTGCTCTTTCCATTCTTCATGGGAACAATGTAGGTGCCCAGTAACAAGGGGTGTGTCAAAAGGCGACAGCCACCCGAAGGATGCTGTGCTGCTTGCTAATCAATGTTATGATACAGATTACACTACTTGATTCAACCTTACAGCACACTGTGCAATAGCATTGCAGAGGAATGGTCTGAAATGTTGAATGAAGAAAGCAATTCACTAAATTCACTTTAAAGTCTCCTTTTCCCCTAAGTCCTTAATTTTTCATTTTACATAAATATTAAAATATTAAAAATATTCTTTGAACACAGAAGAGTGTTCCTAGAGGTGAACCTGAGAATTTAAAGATAAAAATAACTAAGGGTTAAAGAGCCTGGATTAGGTAATGTTCCGAAAGCTTGATAACAAATGAACAGCAGCTAGTGAGTGGAGCAGGTAGCAGTAAGCAAACTGAAAATCACCAAAATTAAAGAAACTGAAGACATTCCAGGAAATGGTAATAAACATTTTCAAATCATTTCTCTGATAATGGCCTAGGGTTCAAAATTTGTTTAAAAAATAAAAAAAAGCAGAAGAAGAGAAAGAGGAGGAAGGAGAGGAGGAGAGAATGAGAGAATAAGAGAGAAAGAGGAGGGGAGGGGAGGAAAGAGGGAGAAGGAGGAAAGAAGGAGAAGAAGAGGAAGAAGAGGAAAATGAAAGGGAAGAGGAAGGAGAGAAGTCTACCCCCCATCCCATGATGTCAGCATCTAAGGAGAGGGACCCTTAGCCCCTGAGACACCAACACTGGGACAGGCAGCTCTTAGGTCAGGGAGAGTAAAGACATTTGTTCGAGGGGCTGGGACAGGGCTGGGATCTGTGTCTCTGATTTCAGCCACACTTCTGTGTTCTCTGTCCTGAATTACCAGGAAAACAAGCCTGGAACTTGTCCACATGATGGTCAGGCAGCCCAGACACATGGACGCTGCCACCAGATCCAAGCTTAGGTTCCAACACCCTGAAAATACAGAAGCGAAGGAGCAGAGATGGAATGGTACCAGACTATGCTAAGTGTGCACTCACTGAGGCCACCAACCAAACACTTGAAAGGGCCCAAGGAACACAGAGCATGCCACTCATCTGATTTTCCGGGAAACCCAACATGTCTGTGCACAAAGACTCTGCCTTCATTGGAACTGAGGAAAGCAGAATCTGTGTGTGGGCTTCTCCATCCTCGAAGATACTAAACAGGGTTCCTTTCCGTGTGGTCAGAGAGGACCAACTCATACCTACCAGCTACTGCACCTACATCAAGGTATCTGCGAAGTGACAGCCAGGTGGAACAGGAGCCTGGCCCTGCCCCCAGGCACCATGGGTAGGGGTGGCAGACAAGTCCTTCACCCTTATGTTTCAGGAAAGGGCCAGGGCCCTGTGATCCTTGGGTTCTCTCTGCCTCCGTTTCAGCCCTTATTTGCCAGTCCCTCTACTAGGTCTGGGAATGCTGAAGGTGAGTGCTCATGATGTTTGGAAAACAGGGTCTAGCAGAGCAGGTGCCTGCTAAGTCACTAGAAGTTGCCTAGCCCGACAGGAGGAAAGCCCAGCGACTTTGTCGATTTAGGAAGACCATCTATTCTTTTATTTCTATTAGAGAAAGGAAAATATTCTTTTATTTCTAAAAGAGAAAGGAAAATGCCATCATAAGTTAAATGTACCGGCCAAGGCTCACTTGTGGATATTCTAAAACACGTTTTCAACCTATGGGTCCGGACCTTCACAGCCTTGCATATTAGATAGCCTGCATATCAGATATTTGTATTACAGCAAAATCACAGTTGTGAAGTAGCAATGAAATCATTTTATGATTGGGGGTCACCACAGCATGAGGAACCGTGTTAAAGGTCGCAGTGTTAGGAAGGTTGAGAACCGCTGCTCCAAACTCATAGAACTTTGGAGGTGGGAGGGAGCCAGTAGATGACAGAGAAGATCCTGGGATGATGGCCCAGGATCTAGGAATCCCTTGCAGTCACAGCATGGACGCCTCCAAGCCAAGTCTTCTGTGATGAGCACCATGTGCAGGAGTGGAGGCTGCTTCCTGGAGCACAGGGGTTGCCAGCTAGACCCAATTTCAAAAGAAACCCGAAACCAGTTAGCACTGACTGTAACCAATCACGTCCCTCCAAGACCATCTTTCCTGCAAGCCTGACCCAGAGTTTTGTCTGGTGGGGTCAGTAGGGATGCTGTGTCCAGGGCCCTGACTGAGCTACAGGAGGAAACATGGGGAAGCAACAGAGCCATAAGTCTTGCCCTTGGGGCAGCTTGTGAGACACTGGGACCCCAGGCAGGCAGGCAGGCAGAGAAGGCAAGAATGGTGGGCAGACAAGCTCCGAAGGTAGGGCTAATGGCTGGAGAGTTGAGCGGCCCAGGTAACACTTGGACAGCCTGCAGGAGTAGCATATCTGGTACAGTGAGCTCCTACCCACGGAAGTACTCACAGGTCAGCCTCCAGTGGTGACCTAGAGAAGGCCCAAGGCTGGACAACACTGAGCCAGTTGCCTGGCACAGACAGAGTGTGAGAGTGAGGGGGCCTCAGCATTCACAGAACAGGAGCCAGCACTGGGTCGCATATGCCACAAGGCCTTAATTTCCTCGGAGCTCCCTCCCCTCTCCTCCTGGTCTTTCTCATTTTCCTGCAGGCAGGTCTCTCAAATCCTCACCCCAACTCCTATCCTCGGAGCTCCCAGAAATAACCTCCAGGCTCAGAAGCCATTGAGTTTTATTTTTTATGTTTTGAAGACAAGGTCTCCTGTAACCCAGGCTGGCCTCAAACTCATTTTTTAGCTGAGGATGACTCTGAACTTCTGATCTCGCCTTATCCTCCCAAGTGTTGGGTTAGAGCTATGCTTGGGCAGTCCTGGGGACTGAACTCCAGGTTTCCTGCAAGCTAGGCAAGTGCTCTACCAAGTAAGCTACACCTGTGGTGGTCCTCAGTGGCCTCTCATGTCTCACACAATCGCTATCACACATCGGTCTCATGAACCCCTGCAAGGCTGGGATGGTTACCTCACTTTCCAGATGAAGAAACTGAGGCTGAGACAGGTGGATCAACAGGAGTCAGACCACCAGCTAGGAAGGGTCTAGTCCCTCATCTACAACAGGAGGTAAGCTGGAAGTGAGATACCCCCAGCTCTATGAGCTTCCAAAATGGCTCTTGCTCCCCTCCCCCTCTCCCTTGTGTACCATGGGCTGGAAGAAGTTGATCTAATCACCCCCAAACAACACCCAGGACAAATATGAGGTGCTACTCACTCTTTTAGGTCTGTTCTTGATCTCATTTAGGACAAGCTTTCACTTGAGAGTCTAGCAAGGCTGGGGCTGGGTATCCACTGGGGCACAGCCATTCCTGATCTCAGGACCTTTCTCATAGCTTTCTCTCATGCTCTTTCTCCCCACTACTGTGTGTGTGTGTGTGTGTGTGTGTGTGTGTGTGTGTGTGTGTGTGTCTTCCCTCCATCCCTCCTTTCCTCCCTCTTCTCAGAATTCCACCAATGCCATCAGATTAGATAGGACTTCTTCCTCATGACCTCATTTAAGCTCAGGTACCACACAAAACCCCCATGTCCGCTATGGACATGTTAATTACGGTCAGGACTTGGATACATGAAGGAAGAGACATTTCAGTCATTTGGCTTCAGAACTAGAATGTCTGCAAGCAAAAATGGATCTTCTGTCTGTGCTGTCCTCCTAGTAGCTGCAAGCTAGAGACATTCCAACAGGATCTAAGGGACAATCTCAGTTCCCCCACTGCCACCATGAACTAAATCCCACCAGCAGCCCTTTGGACAGTACCAACATTTCAGGATTGGCAGACACTCCCACCTCCGCCCCCACCTGCTGATGAGGGTAATGTCCCACAAATTTCATTGCATCTGCCCCAGCTGGTGCTGCCCAAGCAAGAGTCAAACTGACAGTCACAAGGCTACATGTGTCTCTGTTGTTTCTGTTTAGTTGCCCTTTGACCGAGGAAGATGGGCATCTCTTAAGGAAAGATAAAAAAAAAAAAAAATCCTCTTGATAGTCTCCCCTAGAGGCAAAATCACCCAGAGCTTTCTCCTGATAGGACAGCTTTTGGTATGCGACTGCAGAGAGGAGAGCCCTACTGAAGAAGGAAACACCCCCTCCCCCCTCCTGGGCCCATGCAAAAACCGTAAACATCACAGGTGCTGACCTGAGATTAAGAGAATTCCAGACAAAAAGCACGAGCTAGCCTCTGTGGCTGTCCCTAGGTTAACTCCACACAGATCAAAAATCTGTGCGGAATTCCAGCCATGAACAGCCTCGGTCAGCACACTGTGTCTCATGACCAGGAGTCATTGATCCTTGGCAAACACTGACGATAAACACACCAGGCAATTTGTCTTCCTTGGGCTCTCACCAGTCTACTTGAGAGCATGTTTAAGTAGATTATGTGTGAATGGTTTTACAACGTGGAGGAGGACACCTCAGGGAAGCTAAGCAATCACACCAACCAGATCCACTTGCCCAGCAGCCATAAGCTCTGCACACTCAGATAAACGGAAGGGCTCGATTGGCTTCTATGGGGGCTGTGAAAAGTTCCAGCACACCATAGAAGCACCTGTTGGGTGGAACACAGGCCTCCAGCAGATAAGTAGAAGGTACTGCTTAAAAAACAAAACACTTAGCCAGGTGTGGTGGTGGATGCCTTTAATCTCAGCACTCTGGGAGGCAGAGGCAGGTGGTTCTCTGTGAATTCAAGGCCAGGCTGTGAGTTCCAGGACAGCCAGGGCTATATGTCTTAAAAAAAGGGAAAAAAAAGAAAGAGAGAGAGAGAGAAAGAGAGAAAGAAAGAGAGAAAGAAAGAAAGAGAGAGAGAAAGAAAGAAAGAAAAGAAAAGAAAAGAAAAGAAAAGAAAAGAAAAGAAAAGAAAAGAAAAGAAAAGAAAAGAAAAGAAAAGAAAAGAGAAACACTGACAGAATTCAGACTGGCAGTCTGTGTTTGTCCTAGAATCTTTCATTATCCTCTTACACCCTGAATGACATTGGCAGGGAATCCATGGGAGCCCCCATCTCTCCTGCAGGAAAGAGAAATTTGATACAGACCTGAGAGGCAGAGGATGAGACTAGAGAAGGTCTGTTCAGCGCCTGCAGAAGAGCTGTGTGCTGATCACGAAGGAGCAAGTGCAGTTAGAAAGACTGAGTTGTCCAGCACAGCGGGCAGCTGTGCTTTACAGTGACTTGCTATATATTTCATAAAAGAACCAGAATAGAAAGCTGGAAGATTCCCAACACAAAGAATTGATAACTGTTGAAAGACGTAGAAATGCTAATTTTCCCGGTTTGGTCACTGTAGATTATATGTATACTGAGTTAACACACTGTATCCCATAAGTGTATATAATGATATATCAGTTATGTATTTTTATGTTTCTTTAAAACCTGGGGGGAAAAAGATAATCATGCAGATCTCACTAATAGTGACACACCATATTCACAACAGGAAAATCTTCCTCCAGCAACTAAGCAATGCCAGTCCAACCCAAATCAATGGATGGTCCAGCAAGGTAATTAATACAGGAGGGTCCCTGTATTATTGGCACCCTGGGAACTGCCAAGACCTCATTAGTTCCTAGCTGCCCTTCTGATGTCACTCTTAACAGTTTTCTAGGTAAGAATCTAGACTAAGAATCTGGAAAGATCAGTTACCCAAACAAATATCTGGTGATGGGTTTGAAGACCTGCTTCAAGAAGTGAAAATGGATAAGCCCCCAGGTGGGGGCAGCTAGAGAAGAGAACTTAGGTCCTGCTGAGTCCCCGTGCCTGCTTCTCATCGTCCTGATGAAGGAAGCCCTGCTCAATGGGCGCCATGCAATGACAGCTTAGCTTGGCTCTTGAAGAGCTTGACTCAGAGAGACAGAGAATAGAGCCCAGGGCATCCTCCAAAACCTCTCCCCCCACCCCCACATTGCCCATGAAATGAGGGTGTAACAACTATCCTCCAGCCTGTTTGAGTTTTGTTTTTGTTTTAGAGCTGGCTGGTGTGTAACCCCTAGGGATCCCTAACTCACACGCTGGCTCTGTGCTAGCCAAATCCACGCAGTCTCCAGACCAGCTTTCTTTTCACTGGCCACCAGAGGTCTTTGCTGATGCTCCTATCCCCCCCCCCATTAGTTTAGTTTGGCTTTGATTATTAACAGTACCTGGATATAGAATTACCCGGAACAGAAAATGCCTTTGTGCCTCTCGAAAGACTCCAGACACCTTCCTTCCTCCCAGAGTGCTAGAGCTGTGGCCTCAGGAGGAAGTGCTGGAATAGACAGCGCTCCATTCACTCTGGGTGCTTCCAGCCCAGGCTGGGTTCTGCTGCGTTCTGGCTGAGACACAGAGCTTGGCCAGTCAACACGGATCATAACGCTTTCCGGGGAAGACTGAGATGCATCCACACTTAAGCTGGGCCCAGCCCACAGGATTGTCATCCAAACCAGTCAGGAAGCTGAGACAGGGAGATCCCAGGTTCAGTGCCAGTCTGAGCTCCAGGCCAGTCAGGGCAGCTTGAGGAGACCCTGTCTAAAAGGAAAAAGTGAAAAAGAGAACCGGGACATAGCTGATAAAACCCTGGACTAGCACAGAGGCTGCGGATTTAATTCCCAGCACCAGATCTCTAAATACTTCTGTGCTTTCATGGTGGATTAAGAGTCTTGATTCCTCCAAAGCCCGCTCTTGCCTCTGAACCCAAATGAACTCTTCATTTCTTCAGTTGATGCTGTCAGGTGTTCCACAGTGAGGAGAAAGCAGATCCAGCAGGCTGCGTTTGGGTCACGTGAGGCCACGGAGCTGGTGTTGGTCAGAGAGGCATCTTCTGGAAACAGCTATGGGACAAAGAGCTGGGTCCTAAAATCATCTGAGCTGACTCCAGGTAGAAGAGGCAGAGAGAAGGGACTGTCCTCAGACTCTGCAGGGGGACTGTCACTTTTCTGGGTGTGCACCAGCTTCCACAAGACAACAGCTCCAGAGCTGAACTTCGGAGCCACACTCAGAGAGGCAAGCAGTCCCCCAGGCTCCCTTCCACACTGAGGAGGGGTGGCTCTCCTAGCCCTGTGAGCTTGGTAGAATATCACAAAATACTGCCAATCAAGGGGCTCAGACAGGGCAGTTTGCGGAGCTGAAATGCATGCCAGCTTCCAGCGAAGCCTGGTGTCCCCAAGAAATAAATCCTCCAAGTTCTGCTTTCTGTAGACGAAACCTTCCTCATTCTGGTAGAAGCCTGCTTCAGACCTTCAGCTAGGGATGCAGAAGCAACCTCTATGCTCAATCATGTGGGCTACTTTTTCTCTGAATACACCAGGGCTACAAAGTTGGCAAGACCAGCCCTCTGGCTCCATCAATAACTCACCTCACAGGTGTTTCTCAGAACAGAGACCTAACCTTCCTGACTTTCCTCCTATTTACTTTAGTACTGGTCCACTATGAAGGGTCCTCTCTAAGATGTGACAGGGGAAGGAGAGTCTTCTCTAAGGGGTGTTTGTGCGTGCGTGCGTGTGTGTGTGTGTATTCTTTTTTTCTTTCTTTCTTTCTTTTTTTTTTTTTTTGTCAAAGTAGAGGTGTGATTCTCTCAGGTTCTGTGAGAACACACACACATATTTTTACCAACCCGATCTGTTTCCTAGCAGCTGCTGGCTGCAGGGTCTGGGAGCCAGCTTAGATGATGGGAGAGTCACACAGGTGAACCTGCTGAGCTGTGGAGACTGTGAGGTACCTGGAGGGAGCAGAGCCCATGAGGCTACCACTCCAAAGCACCCTGTTCACTGCAGACCACGAGAAGCCTGTCCCCCATCCCAGTCTAGTCCCTCACCTATAAGATCAGGGAATATCACAAAAGCTCCTCACATGGGGCTGCGTTCCTCTAAACCGAGCCAGTTCACAGTTGCTGGCTTAGTTCTAGAATCCCTTTGAAATCAAAGTCTGGAGGCATCCTGGAGACAACAGTAAAGAGGAACCACATTCCTATCCTTCCCAAGTCCATCTAGGACAAAAGCATTTTCTTGTAGATCTATGCCACCTGATAGGGCAGCTCTGCAGGGGCTCGATTTACCTTTTTTTTTTTCTTTTTTTTAATTCAAACTTCAGTTTCTATCACAGCCCAAGCTTCCTCATGGGGGCTGGTGTGCGTATGAGCATCTCCACCCACCTTCACAGAGAATCCTGGTAGAAGCAGGACAGCGCCTCCGGGAATTCTGAGGAGAGCTGTGGCCAAAAGCTGGGAGCAAGTGAGTTTCTGAGCCTCCATCAGGCTGAGACCAGAGAGTACCTGGCCTGAGAGTACCTGGAACAGAGGCTGTGCACCAGCCTTAGCCTCTCCATCTCCCTCTCTCCCTTCCCCACTCCCCCCTGACTCCCACCCTCATTCCTCTCTCCCTCTCCTCTCCCCAGAAGCCATTAAACAACAGAAAAGAAAACCCTGGCACAAGCTGAGAAACCAGGGTGACCATGTCATTTCCATTTTCCTGAAGACTTGGCTCCCTGACCATTTAGGGTGAGAAAGGAAGCTTGAACGAGGGCAGAGGGCACAACAGGGAACTTCTAGAATCAAAGCTGGCTGAGCAGCCATCTCAACCTAGAAGCTACGGATCAATGATGAGCGAGCCATGAGACTTCCCCTGAGCCTCAGTTTCCTTGTCTGTAAAGTGAGGAGAGCAGGGATGCCAACCCCACAGAAAAACTGAGGACAAGACAGAAATAGGGACTCACATGACTCCTGCATGGCAGGACTGCCTTCATCATCACTTCTCTTGGCAAACCAGTCATTTTTCAACAGACACACATTTTTTTTCCTTCCTTACAATAGGTAGGAGAGGAACTGTCTCTGTCCCCAAGAGCCAGACTTAAGGCTCACACATTTCCTCATTTTTCTGAAGACTTTTGAGGACCTACATTCTAGATAGAGAGATAGACAATCAGTGATAGGCTTGGTACATAAATAAGTTATGTAGTAGGTTAAAGATCACACGGAGAAGAGGCATTCGGGAAGTTGAAATGGGTGGGGAAGGTAGAGGCAGGTTGAACATTAAATGGATTGTCAATATGGACCTCACTGAGGGATGAGAGCTGAAGAGGATGTCTGAGGCAAGCCAGGGCAAAGAGATGGCTGGGTGTGTGCCTGGAATGTCTGCAGACACCTCCACACTCCAGGCTTCAACCCTCATCCCAGATTATGACCTGGGCATCTAACGGCATCCAAGACGAGTCCGAGTCTGCCCCTGGGCGTCCAGCCTGGCCCCGGGCTGGAAGCAGAGACTGGTCCCCAAGCTTCCCAGATACTGAGTACAACCCCATCCTACAGAGACTCTCGGTCCTTATAGCAAGACTCCCTCAAAGCCAGTTCTACTCTGGGGGCTCTGTTCACACCACTGCCCAGCCTGGTTCATGTCCTGATCCAGCTGCAGAGCCAATTCCTCCTGAAACAGGGTCCTTCTCTCTCACTCCCAGACCAGCAGTGGTCCAAGTCCTCAGCAAGCATCTTCTCAGGTGCTGCTTAGGAACCAGGTCGTGCAGGTAATCACACACAGCCCCCACTAACGTAACAGCTACTCTTCCCCACCATTCCTCACTGTTTCTCAGGACGCTGTTTTCTAACGCTCCCAAGAACGGTGAGTGGGACTGCAGACAAGCCCAGGAAACAGGAGAAGACAATGGCATAGTCTAGTGGATGGACAGGAGTCGGAGCTGACAGCTTGGTGGGCCACTAAGAAATGCATGCCATGATAGAAAATAGCCTTCCTTCCAGAAAAGTAAAATAAAATAAAAACACTCTAAAAAGGACCATGTTCTCCTCCAGCACCGTCTCAGCCCTTCTTACCCAGCCTCAGTGCTCCTAGGCCCGCTCACACACTAACCCCCACCTGCCTCCTGTGGGAACCAAATGCACACTCCCCAGGGGCCCTACCAAGACTGGTAAAGGCCAGTACTTTTCAACCATGGCCAGCTTTCAAACTATTTCCTTACTTAAACTCTCATGAAGAGCTACAGCAGACAGAACAGAGAAGCCGAGCTAGTCTGACTGAAGAGAAAACATGGAAACCACTGGAATATACCAGCTTTCATCCAGCCCAGCCCACCCAGCTCAGAACTGTTCTTCAACCAGGGCCGAAGGACCCACCATGGCACTAGAAACAGGGAGAGTACAGCTCTGCTGGGCCTGAGGCCTCTTGGAGGGTAACTACAATGCCCTGGAAAGAAGCTGCTAGACCCACAGTAGATGAGCTGTTCTGTCTGTCTGTCTGTCTGTTGGTCGGTGAGAGAGCATGAGAAGATGATGTGTACGTACAACAGAAATGTCAGTCAATGTGTAATTTAACTCTACAAGGCCATGGCCACAGTCACTTCACCAGATGGCAATAAAACTAAAAGATAAAAAGGATAGCCCCAAGTGACAAGAATTTTTTTTTTTTTTTTTTTCTGAGCAGGGAGTGGTGTGATAAGTGCTAAGTGACCTGAGTCAGGCTCACAGCAACCCAGGCAGGTGGGCAAACAGAGAGCGGGTCCTGTCCCCCTCAGCGGCCCCATAAAATCAGGTCCTCAAGGCTCAGGTCAGGGCCAGGTCTCTAGGGCCTGTCATTGATCCCTACAGCAGGGAGTGGTCCTCAGTCCATGCTGTAGGGCTTCTTGCCTCACCACAACAGAAGGATTTCACCCTCAGTCCCTATAACTAGGGAAGGTGAGCCCAGGCTTCAGTCACCCTGGCAACCTCCTGACTTTGGGGACCTGCCTCACAGACAAGCAAAGGAGAGAGAGTTGGCATGGCCTCTAGATGACCCACCATGGAATAGAAATATGGAAACCATAAACTGGACTGCAGGTCTCTTTGTAGGGCCATGTTTGCTTGGCCTCATCCCACCCCAAGAGATTCTGTGACACCAGAGTCACCAAAGGCCATGCTCATGGAAATTCCATTAAGGAGCCCAGAAAATGCCCCTGACATCCCCATTCTTCTTGTTAACAACAACAGACATGCAGTCATCATGGTGGCCAGAATACAGGGCATCGTTTCAATTGGGGTAGCCATGAGGGGGAACATAGTCCCTTCCCATAATACCTGCTTTCTAAGACCATTCAGAGGTTTGCTGTGCCCTGCAGGGCAGATGAGCCATGACCTGACATCTTTTCAACCTCATGAAACTCTCATTCCTGGCAACCCTCCTGAAGCAGCTGCCACCAAATAGCCCAATACAGGACTTTTTTTTTTTCTTTACATTTTTATCGACAAGAGGCCTCAGGCTTGGGAAAATGTTAGTTGCTGCTAGTATGGATATGCTCTTAGCAAAGCCAGAACCAAAGACCTTGTCCTGCCTCAACCAGGCACCCCAGGCCCAGGCACCACCCAAAGTCTTGAGAGCACCTGGGTTAGGAAATGCTACCAAGCCAGTGGGGATCCCAGGTTACATCCAATGGAGTCTCTAAGCCCTTCCTTCTTGGTCTTCAGAGCTGCCCCATCCCAGCCTTCAGGAGCTATAGAAGAGAACATATCAAGGAGGGTTGTGAAGAACCCTCAGTACCGCAGAGTAGATACCAGACGGCCACCAACTCTGGCTTGTCAGTAGCAGGAAGGAGGCCAAGAGGGACAACAGGAAAATGAGTAAAAAGTTACATGCTTTTAGACTCCTGAGCTTAGTGATAACATGCCAGGCCCTGTGTATGTTGCCCGGCACCTTCTCATGAGCCTTCTAATGTACAATCCTGCCTCACAGGTGAAGAAACTGAGGTTCACAGAATGTCTTAACGCTTGCCACAGTTCCAGTGCCGATAGAGCCAAAAGGGTGGCTGAAACTGTTGTGAGAGAGGGAGGCAGGAATCACGGGACCAGGTGGGGGTAGGCAAATCCTGGAAAGAAATTCTGGCCCTATATAGTACCATAGGGCCTTCCCCAGGTTTCTTTCCTCTTCTTCCTCTGAGAACAGGACAGAGAGGCAGCCTAAAGCCTTTCTGAGATCACAGATCATGTGGGACCAAAAAATCCCAGAGGCTCCTTCCCAAGATTCACAGGCCTAGCCAGCAGGCAGCCATTATGGCAGCTTTGCTTTGGTAACAGTCTATCCATCAGAGGATTTAGAATTACCCAATTTTTCTGCCTCCATTTGCAAACATGAGCCTCTAATTAAATCTTGTTCTGAGATATGAATTTCCCACAATTCCACTAACTCAGACACATCTCAGAAAGAGCCAGAACATCAACCATGGCTGGACATGGGCAGCATATGGGATGGGGGAAAAAGCCATGCTGGGGCAGTATGTGTGAGGGGCAGGTGCCCAGGCCATTAGGAACAGAGAAGCTTCATGCTTTGGGGAGCTGAATCAAGCCTCCAAAAAGGGACCCCAATCCACAAGTAGATGAGAAGTGACAGTTGTTCCTTGTGAGGACCTCCAGTGGATGTGGGCTTCAAGGACTTAACCCTGGTCTACTTTTCTTTCTGTTGCCGTGGCAAACATCCCAACACACAGCGGCTGGAGTGGAAGAGGTTCATTTGGCTCACGATTTCAAATTACAGTTCATCGTTTCGGAGAAATCGAGGCAGACTCTCAAGCAGCTGTTATGCCACACCCAGAGTCCAAAGCAAGAAGGGAATAAATGTGCCCTTGCTAACATGTTGTTTAAGCCCAGCTATCGTTCTTCGCTTTTAATTCAGAGCCCAGCCAGGGAAAGGGTATCACCCAAAATTCAGTGGGTCTTTCTACCTCAGCTAGCAATCAAGCTAATCACCCCAGACACACCCACAGGCCAACCGGATGTGGACCACTCCTCACTGTGTATCCCCTCTCTGAAGATTCTAGGCTTTGTTGAGCTGACAAATAAAGCCGTCCATGTTCATTTCTCCGTTAAGACTGGGACCATGTCCCACCCACAGGTCTTGTCGAACACGTCTACGCCTGAGCAAGCATAGCTCAGCCTATGGCTGGTTTAGCCGGGAGGTAAAAGCGCACCAGGATAAACTCAGGCTTGAGCCTCAGCTCCATGTCCCTTAGCGGTGGCTATGGATACCTTTTCAATGTGAGTCCCAGGACAGGAGTGACCCTTCCACACCACGACGACCCTGCATGACCACTGAAGAAATACAGGGTGAACGAGGCAATGCCTTTAGCCACACAGGCAGGATGAGTCAGCCCCCAACTATTATCCCTGAAGAATAGATGTTTGGAGTAGAAATAAGGTCTCAGCCTTTCTTTTTATTACTCTAGATTTGGGGCTTTTTTTCTTGACTCGAGAGGAAGAGCTAATCCGAGTTGAGACTCAGAACCCTGGCTCCTGTGCCTTTAAGATGCTCTGGTGAATGAGCATCAGGAGGTTGCAGAGTGTTGCCTGTCACCTCTGGGTTTTTTTTTTTTTTAGGTGTGTGAACATCCAGAAGTCAGCAGGGTTCTAATTTCTACTTGGTGGTTGGTATAATGAATTTTAAAATGAGAAATGTGTCAACTTCTCCCTTTCTTCCCAGTGCCATAAGTACCAGTACAGAAGTCCCTGGAGGTCTGCTCCTTCTGTGGGTATGAAAGCCCAGCAGGTACTGTCCCCGGTCCCTGTTTCAGCTAGAGGGCCTGGATCAGGGAGAAAAAGCCATCAGTGTTCCTCTTGTTCTAATAATCCCCTGGCTTCTCCCTGCCTCTCAGGCCCCCCCCCCCCCACTCAGTGTGGCCTTCCTCTTCCCTGCCTAGTGCCTCCTGGAAACCCATTAGGGGTGGGAAAATCTCTCCCTATACCTCCCCGACAAGCCAAGCCCATGGACAGCCTGGCTTTAGCTTGTAGGCCTCACCACCCACTTTATGACTTCTAACCAACTACCCAATCTTACATGCCTTTCTGTCCCTGAGTTAAGGATTACTGCAGAAACCAGCAAATCAAATATCTGTGATAATTAAGTCAGCAAAGCAATGCCTACAAGCCACGGCAAGTGGCCAGGATGCAGGGAAAACTCCACTATACATCAGGGAGCACTCCATGATGTATACAAAGAGGAACAAAGAATCTGCCTCTATGATTATAGTCATATTCAAAATGTTCTGCTCAATCAATGATCAGGTATTGATCAAATTACAGAAATTTTTATTAATAAGAGTCATGGCACCTGTCTTAGGGTTTCTGTGACTGATGAAATGCCACGACCAAAAAGCAGACTGGGGAAGAGGGGGTTTATTTGGCTTACGCTTCCACATCACAGTCCATCACTGAAGGAAGTCAGGACAGGAACTCAAGCAAGGCAGGGACCTGGAGGCAGGAGCTGATGCAGAGACCATGGAAGGGTGCTGCTTCCTGGCTTGCTCCCCATGGCTTGTTCAGCCTGCTTTCTTTTTTTATTTTTTTGTTTCTTGTTTGTTTTTTTTTTTTTAACTTTTTTTTAACTAACTTTTAACAATATCTTAAGATTTTATTTATTTTATTTTGACCTCACAGTTAGTGATGCATGATGTTGAAAATCACTCACATAAATGATACACAAATATCCCAAGTATAAATTTTCCTTAATGTCAGCTTAAAGGACACAGTTTACTAGAGCCACTATCTCATATACATCCCCATCTTTGCTACCATAAGAACAACTTTTGCAATTATCTAGCACAGATTTTAAAAAACCATCACATTTATCAGTTATGGTTTCTTTAATGGTCTCTGTTGTGAAGAGTAAATTTACATATAATCTTATCATTCTGCAAGCTACTATAAGGCCCAAGTATTATTTATAAATACTATGAATATTATAATCCTTTTAATGCTGCAAAATTTTAAAAGTTCTTAATATTTTGAACATTTTAAAAGTTTCTTTCAGAGGCCCTCTGTGGTAGGCTCCAGAGGGCTCCTGAAAGACTCTACCCAGCAGGGTGTCAAAGCAGATGTTATAGCCAAACTTATAGCTCCAGAGGGCTCCTGAAAGACTCTACCCAGCAGGGTGTCAAAGCAGATGTCATAGCCAAACTTTGGGCAGAGTGCAGGGAAGCATATGAAAGAAGGAGGAGATGAAAGATGTGGAAGGGACAGGAGCTCTACAAGGACAGCAACAGAACCAAAAAATCTGGGCACAGGGTTCTTTTTTGAGCCTGATACTCCAACCAAGGAGTATAACCTTGAACCCCTGCACAGATGTAGCCCATGGCATCTCAGTCTCCAATTGGTTCCCTCCCTAGTAATGGGAACAGGGACTGTCTCCGACATGAAGGCAGTGGCTGGCTCTTTGATCACCTTCCCGTTGATGGCCACAGAAGAAGACAATGCAGCCTGATGAGACCTGACAGGTCAGATGGAAGAGGAGGAGGTCCTCCCCTGTCAGTAGTTGTGGGGAAGGGCATGGGAAGAGATGAGGGAGGATGGAATTGGGAGGGAATGATGGAGGGGGCCACAGCTGGGATACAATGTAAACAAAATACAGCCTGTTTTCTTATAGCACCCAGGACCACCAGCTCAGGGATAGTACCACCCACAATGGGCTGGGCCCTGCCACATCAATCACTAATTAAGAAAATACTCTACAGGCTTGCCTATAACCTGATTCCTTTTTTTTTTTTAACTTTTTATTGATTCTTTGCATATTTCACATCATGCACCCCAATCCCACTCATCCCCCCATCCCTCTATATCCTCTCTCAGCCTTTGCAACCTCTCCCCCAAGAGAAAAAAAAAAGGTTAAAAAAAATTAAAAACAACAGCAAATCTCGCCTTGCTTGCTGTGGCATGGCACAGTGTGTCATACAGTATAACCTTTTGCCCAGACAGCTTTATAATCTTAATGGAGGCATTTTCTCAGTTGAGGTTCCTTACTCTCAGGTGACTCTGACCTATGTCAAGTTGACATAAAACCAGCCAGCATGGCACCTATATAATTTTTAGAGTTCATTTATTTTACCCTCTTGATCAAAAGCAGAGTGGGCCGTATGCACATAATTAGCAAATGCCTCCATGAGCATATCATACCCCACACCTTCACCTTCACTTAAAATTTATTTTAAAGGGCTCTGGGGTGCTGTTACTCCGTATTAACAGACTTACTGTTTGTGTGCTTATTGTTTGTTTGTTTGCTTGCTTGTTTTCAAGATAGGATCTCACTATGTAGCTCTGGCTGTCTTGGAACTCTGTAGACCAGGCTGGCCTCAAACTCACAGAAATCCACTTGCCTCTGCCTCCCTAGTACTGCAATTAAAGGTCTGCACCCCTATGTCTGGCTCAGGCTTATACCTTTAAGGGCTCAGGAAATACGATTTTTACATAAAATAGTAGAAGTAAGTGCGAATAAGTGGGATTTGTGTGTAGTTCTATTGTGTATCAAGCTTAAGTCCCCAATTTCGTTTTTCTGAAGACATCTACATTTTAAATCTCCTATTCTAGGTGATCCCACATATGACTGTCTCCATCCCACGTGAACGGGATGCCCCATTGCTCATGGGTACAGGCTAAGCGCCCCAAAAGACAGAGAAGGACCTCACAGCTGGACCAGAGAAGGACGTGGGAGGCACCTTGGAACTAGGAGCCTTTTGCTTGCAAGTAGGAAGGTAAAGATTTTCCCCAGGTGACCTTTGCCCTCTGCCGTCAGGCACTGATCTGCCCATTGGGCCCTATGGTCTCTCCCCTCCCCCCCACCTCGCAAAACACTTATTAATCCCCTGTGCTGACTCCCAGCCCCACAAAATGCCTTCACAGGGTCACAGATTTCTTCTTTCCTGAGCCCAGTGACTCCTTCACACATTGTGCAGTGGTAACAAGCTACCAGGTGCCTCCAAAGCTCAGCAAGCCCAGACCGCCCACAACACCAAGTATCTCTCAGAGGCTGAGGTATTGAGACCACTAAGATATCACCATGGTAGACCCCCACCTCTGGTCATGGTCTTCTAGAAAAAGAGAGCAGGCCTCCCACCTCAACATAGCTTACAGTCCAGCGGCCCTTCCACCTCTCCTGTGGCTAGAACGACCTCACACTCCTGGACTAAGAGAACTGAGTGGGACCGCCATGATTGGTCACACTCCGTTGCCTGTAGCCAAATGGTCTCAAGGTCTGCCAGAGCACCCCCCAGCCTTTGCCCTCAGCGTCCCCCACCCCCACAGCACCTTTATTCGGGTCCCCCCAAGGATCATCTCCTAAGGAGCCCCTTAAAGCTTCCTCCCTTCTCAAAGCTCAACTGGCTCTACAGGCCTTCCACCACCTGGAAGGAACTGACCTTGCCCCTCTTTGTTCCTCTTTGTGAGTGGGTGGCAGCACCCGTAGGTCCCCTGGGAGCACCTTGTGCTGGGGAAGGGTTCTCCCTGGCACCGGTAGTCCTAGAAAGGTATCACTTCTTCTACAGTTCATATCACAGGCAGAAAGTGGCTGGAAGGGCTGGGCACAGCCCCTTACCCTAACCCTATGGGAAAGAGTGCTGAATTTCTTTGCAAACCAGGTTACAAGAGTACCCTGCAGGCTCTAATGAGGTGGTGAGATAAGAGCATAAGTAATAAGATAGTGGGAATGGAGCCCTGGGGGCCTCCAAAACTCAAGCACCTTTCTCTGACAACACTCTTTCTCTGGCAACACTCAGGCACAAACCCAGAGAAGGGGAGGGATGCAAAACCGTAGCTGGAAGCCTGAGGCCAGGCCAGGGACTCTGCCATCTCAGGCTATGTGGGGAAGGGATGGAATTGGACAGTGATGCCCTGTGACACCCTGCAGCCAGATGACTGAAGCCTATTGGGCATTGGGGACACTGCTGCTGCTCAGTATCTCACAGGGAAGGACTTCCCACCCCAGAGCCTTAAAGGCCATAAAGGCCTTGAAGAATCATGCCAAACCACAGAAAGCAAATACTCATGCAAGCCTTAAGCAGGACAGCTCCCTTCCTAGAGGGAAAAGGCCACTCCCTGACACTTTTAACGAGCTGTCAAGGTCATCAAATAGGTACCAGTGGCCAACTGGGTTCAGAAAATCCCCTGAGCCACGGTGGGAGCCTCTGCACACTTCCTGTTTTCCTCACAGCTTCCACGAACCCAGAAAGTCAGGGCAGCTGTGGGGGCTCACACAGGAGTGGGAGGCGCAGGCACCCTTCACAACTCAGCCACCCTTTCCCACTGTCCAACCTCTGTGAGCCTCAGTTTCCCCACTGGAGAAGCACAAATCATCCCATCCCCTCCCTCTCCTCCCCTCATACCCTCCTCATTTAAAGTAAAGGCTCATTAGTTTCCAGTTCTGGCAGCTGCTGTTTGTGGCCCAGAGCCCGAGCCTCCTGTCATCTCCCCTTGGGGGTCACATACCAACAGTAGGGTGGTGGGAAGGGGGAGATGGGGTCAGGTCAGATCCAAGGACCCTGCACCAGCCGGGACCAGCCACAGTAGCACAAATAGTTTAATTATTAACTCTTTCCCCCTGTTACAGCCAGCCTCCCACGCACACTCCTGAGATTCTAACCCCTTCATCTCATTCAACATAACTTGGCCGCCCACGGGATGAGAGGACCAGCATGCTTGGCTTCTGAGTCACAACTTTATGTAGTTTTTCATTCCTTCCGGAGCTTCTCTGTCACCTCAGGAGAATCATGCTTGCTTTGTAATTGTCCCAGAAGACTCCCTTTGCAGGCTATGTCTCTACTTCAGTGTCTCGGATCTCCTTTCCTTTTCCCTCCTCTTTCTGTCACCCTGGAGTCACTGGAGCTCTCTCAGTATTGTGATCCTGAGCAGCAGTGCTGGGCTCCCAACCCCTGACCATCTCTACATGACTCCCCTCTCTTGAGTACGCTAGTACTTAAAGAATTGGAGTTCTCCTCCCTCTTCTGGGTACCACTGCGCCACAGGAATGACCATGCCCTGCATCCTCATGTGTCCCTTGATGAGCAAACATCTTAAGCCTTCAAGTGGCACTCCTGTACCTTTGCTGTTTTATTTTGAAAGCTCCCTATCAGGATACCGAAGTTCAAGTCCCTCCTTGTTTTCAACACCATGGCCTCTGGCTCTGGTATCTGCCCCATTCTGGTCATTCTGAAGATCCCAGCAAGTAGGAGATACATTACCCCTGCCCCTGCCTCCCTGGTCATAGTTGGTTGTTCCCTCCATCTATGATAGAACAAAGGCTCTACCTTGGCTGTGGGAGTCACTACTCCTCCTCTTCCTCTTCCTCCTCCTCCTCCTCCTCCTCCTCCTCCTCCTCCTCCTTCTCCTCCTCCCCCTCCTCCTCAGGATCCCCTTGGCTCTGTGTTGATTTCTCTTCAAGCACCATTCCCTGCAACTGACTGGACACAGCATCCCCCTCTTCCCTGCAGCCTTCCACACACAGGAAAGGCAAGAGAGGTGAGGGGAAGGAGGAACCCCCTGTCAATCTGTTTCCTGTGGAATTAAAGCAACAGGAGCCTATTTCTTCATAACTCTAGAACTACAAGGCTGGCTGTCCTGGGGCTGTGTTCCAGAAGCTCCAGGAGAGGCCAGACCTTACCCCTTCTCAGCTCTAGCCAGGCCAGCATTCCTTGGCTTGTAGATGCAACATTCCAAACTCTACTGCCATCTTTGGGTGGTATGTTCTGTGTGTGTCCAACTCCCTGCTTCCTATAAAGACACTAGTCACTGGGTTAGGGCCCAGACATGTGATCTCATTCTACCTCGATTATATCTGCAAAAACTATATCCAAATAAGGCCACGTTTTCAAAGATGGAAGAGTAAGACTAAATGTGGCCATTCGGAGGGACACGATTGCACCCACATCGCCAGCCCTATGCCATGGACACCCTGCACCCTGCTGCATCCATCTGGCTTCTCAGAGCTGAACATGGCGGCTCTGAAGATGCAGTAAAAGAAGCAGGTTGGAACTGGGACAGTGCACAGCAGACTCTCAGCCTTGCCCTGTTGGGACCTGATTCCTTCTTACAGGTAGAATTTGAAGCCAAGCCCAGCAGTTGCTTATCCCCCTCTTTCTCTCTCTGTTCCTCCTCCTCCCTCCCTTCTCCCCCTCCTTTCTCTCTTCCTCACTCTCTCTTTCTCTTCCACTCTAAAAAACATATCACACTGAGGTGACAATAGGAGATCAAAACCTGGACTTTGAGCTCACTTCTAGTTTTTCTTTAAGGGTGGGGTGGGTCAGAAGTAAACATTTGGTGTACACACACACACACACACACACACACACACACACACACATCACTTTTCACGTTGTATTTTGAGGCAGGGGCTCTGTGTTCATGACCCAGGAACTCACTGACTCTGCTGACTGGTGGGAAGCCTTGTCTCTGCCTCCCCAGTGCTGGGATTACAAGTATGCACCTGGCTCTTAACTGGGTGGTTTAGGAAGAATCCAAGCTCATAGAGGCCCAGCAAACACTTTACCCATTGAGCCATGTCCCCAGCACCTACGAAACCACTGCAGACATATACTGCTTCACAACATATAAAGTTCTCACGGACCTTATCAATTGCTCTAAAGCGATGAAGAACCTCAGTGCAGAGCTTCTGTGGAGCCCAAGGCAACAGAGTACTCCAGTCCTGAGGCCTGAGCACCCACGCCCAATCACACACAACCTTGAGCAAAGCCATGCGGTCCTCTGCCTCAGGGTCTCCTTTAGGAGATAGGAGCACACAGCTCCAAGAGGAAGTCCTAGAAAAAAGGCCTCAGCAGACCCAGGCCTATTGTGTGTTCAGTCCCATCAATTCCCCTCACTTCCCCCATTTGTGCAGTGTAAATAGAAGTAACAGAGGCAATTTGAGCCCAACTTGTTTACATTGTACAAAACTGGAGACCCTTAGAATCCTTCTGGTAAGAGACGTCAAGGCCAGAAGCATTCTCTTCGGAGCTGGGGGTTTGCCTCAGTCAACAAGGGGCTATTTGCTGAGTGTTATCAGAGACCTCCTAGGCTCCATAAAGCCTGGAGTTCAGCTCTCCACCCTGAGAAGGCAGAGATCAAGGGTCTCTTTGAGGATCAATTACTCAGAGCACAGAGGGGCTCACAGAGCCAGCTTGCAGTTAATCAGAAAACAGGGCCTACATCCTGTCCCCCCACCCCCAGACTCCTCCACTCTCAATTCCAATGAATCCTAGTCAGGCCACTGACAGCAAATGCATGTCTCTCTGGTGTGAAGCTAGACAGCTGTGAAAATGCCACCAGAGACGGCAACTTTGAAGACGGACAGTGCACTTGGGGGCCGTGGACTCCTTCTGTTCCCCTCAGCCTCTGCAGGGCTCTCCTCTCATGCCCACAGCTTTGCTTTGGCCTCATCCTGACCCTGTATCTCTAAGCAGAATTTCAGCCTCTCGAAACACAAGAGGAACAAAGCTGATGAGTCCCTCATTGGTCCATTTCCTTTTCCTCCCTTGCATTGCTAGATACATGCCCTCTAAGGCCATCTAAGACCTCAGTGAGGATCTTGCTGGTATAGACAAGAAGGGAGAACTCTGGAAACAGGACCCGGCATCTCCATAGGACAGTAGCCATTTGGCCAATGAGAAAGGACAGTACTGGGCACATCTCCCTGGAAGGGGCCTCAATTGTTTACCATTTTCCTCGCTATGGTTCACTCAATATCCATCAAAGTTTAACTTTTCCTGTCTGTTCCTTGCTCAGTTTAAAAGTAGTGGGTCCTTTTTTCCAAGTGGCGGGTGAGTTATGATGGAGTTTCCCATCCTCTTTGCCATCATTCTCATTATGTTGAAGTAGAAAAGTCAAAGCTCAAAATAAAAAGAGATCGATTTTAGCCCTAAAGCCAACTAGGGAAAAACCTGACAGGATGTGGAGGCCAAAGTGAGTCCTGCCGGTGAGGTTCAGTACGTGGAGAAGGCCAGTGTGTGCATTCCCCGGAGGTGACCAGACGAACATTCCTCAGTGACCACCTGTCCCAACCTTAACACACAGAAAGGGCCTTGCCTCTCAGAATGTGTAACACTCCTCATGTGAGGTCACATGTCCCTTCAGGAGTGGGACATCTCCTAAAGACCAGGGCAGGTTCTAGAGAATGAGCAATGATAGAGATGGCTAGAGAATCCCTTTGGCCAGTCTCCCCTGATTCTCCCCAACAAGGATAGGGGAAATGTCATCCTGTACACAGCGTGCATATTAGTAATGTGTTGTACAATGGATCCTTTGTATGCAAATATGATGTAAAATGACACTGTATATATTTAAGATTTCTTTTTATTTAAGTGTGTATGTGAGAGAGTTCCTATCAGTAAAATATTACATATGGGCAAAGTACTTTTTAAGTTGTGTACATGTGTGTTCAGGCATACCCTGGCATGAATATGAAGGATCAGAGGACAGCTTCTGGGAGCAGGGTCTATCCCTTCACTTGGCCGGGATCCCTCCTGCTGCTTCTGCTGCTGTCCTGCATCCTCTACATGGGCCAGCTGGCCACATGCTTCCTTGAGATTCTCCTGCTCTGTTCCCCACTCCTTTAGGTGTGTCGGGTTACAGATACTCACCCCCACATCTGGCTTCTTATGTGGGTTCCCTGTGCGGAACTCAGGCTTGCACAGCCAGGGCTTTTCCCCTTGAGCCATCTCCCTGGCCCACATCTAGACAATGTTATTAATTAGAGTAGTTTGTTTTTAACCCAAATGTCCCTGATTTCAAAGGAGAGCAGGATATGGTCCTTTTGGATCCACCTAGAAAAGGCTCTGGTGTGCTCTTAGCTTCCTCTCCACACTTTTCTGGATCCTAGCTTCTCTGACCACCCCCCCCCCCCGAAGCTACATATGCTTCTCAGCAATAATGAAACTATCCTGAATGGTTTACCCCTTTCCCTTGTGATGAGGTAGAACTGTCTGCACTGCCTCAGGCAAGAGAGCAACCCACATGACCTCACATAACTCCCCAGAAGGGAGCCCAGGAAATCAACTCCAAAGGCCTCCAGCAGGGCTCCAAAGGAGCCTGTGAAAACTGCAGAGAGCAGAGGGGCTCCTCCTGGTAAGTTCCTCAGTCTTGACCCAAATACAAAGGCTCTCACCAGCTTTCCTAAGGCTGTGAGCACCACACAGATACCCCATCATCCCACTGCCTGAGCTAGCCTGGGGTCCCTACATCTCCTCAGCATCTCTTCCTGTTGGCTGTGAGCTCCGCACAGACCTCCCCTTTCCTTACCACCTGAGCTAGCCTGCGGGCCCCTTGGCATCTCCTCTGTTGTTGTTTTAAGGTGTCTCTTTTAATGTTCCAAGTTCACTCTCAATAGGTGAGACCTCAGGCTGGGGGAATGTGCTACAGTGTCCCACACACAGCTGAGCTATTTTCTTAAGGCCTAAGAATAAACCAGGTTACTTTAAATAGGATGGTTTTTAGCATTAGGGTGGGGAGAGATCAATGGGGAAAGCACTGCTACCCTTGTGCCCTGAATAGGCCATTACTAAAGCAGTACAAGGCTGGGAAGGAGTCTGGGGTACTGTTGCTCTCTTCTGCTACTTGCCCCAACACTGTGTTCCAAAACATTACTGGAAAGTTAAATGACTCCAGTACAAAATGTTTCTATCTCTCTGCAGCAGTGTTTATGCCACCGTGTGGGTCCCAGGCTAGACCACAAGATCAGTCCCTAGAGCTGCGACTCTCCCACATTAATAACTGAGGTCATTTTCAAGACAAAGGGGAGTCAGACAGGGAGTCCCTGCTTCTCCTCACAACACACACATCAGTCAGGATGCAAAGGAAGTGACGTTTGTCTTCAGAGATTGTCTGTCACTACCATCTCTGTGTTCCTGCCTCCTTGGGTACCAGATCCTTAGCTCCAAGTCCCAAGCCAACATCATAGTACCCTATCCCCCATATGGTACCACACTGTGCTATATAACCAGGAGCTAGTTATAAGAACGCACTGGGAACAGGCGCAGATCTACGCTTCATTTCTGGGCCTCTGTTTCTCCTTATCAAGAGGCAGAGGAGCTGGTGAGATGGCTCAGTAGTTAAAGTACTTGCCACAAAGCATGATGACCAGATTCAGAGTCCTAGAACCCACATAAATGCTGGACTGGGGATGAGCAGCAGCCTGTGTGTATTCCAGTCTCAGAAAGCAGAGACACTGTCTCTCTGTGTCTCTGTATCTCTGTCTCTCTCTCCCTCTCCACTCCTCACCCCTGAATATTAAATCTCTTTCATATCAGATTTGTTGAGTGCATGGCTTTTTTTTTTTTTTTTTTTTTT
>NW_026585644.1:18601677-18617186 GCF_907164565.1 Psammomys obesus
TTTTTTTTTTTTTTTTTTTTTTCAATTTATATTATCACACTTTTGTTCTCAAGGATTTTTCAGCTGGGACAGTTTGTGGTGTGATCATGTATGCTTAAGCCCAAACAGAAGTTTCCTTTTCCTCGGCACGAAATAAAACTCAAGTGTATGAAAGGACTCAGGAAGCCTCCCTCCCTTCTCACCAAGCCTATTGGCCAGGCAGACTGCCCCACATAGGCCTGAGAGCGGTCGGCTTTTCTCTTAGAACCCGCTCACTGGTACACTTCTAAGCAATGTTCTCCAAACCTGCTTCCTGAAATCGCAGACAAGCAAAACAGTATTGTTAAAGCGGAGGATGCAGGCCCTGTTGCTTCAACTACGGGAGCTGGGGACACAGAGAAACCTGACTGCCTTTCTGCGCGCCACACCCACACTGACTCCTCTAGCCGGTGGCTCGCTCACTTCTAGCCCTTTGCTGCTTCAGTGGACCAGATTTTCTTGATTAATAACAAAAGGTTTTGTTGGAATCAGAGCTGTTTCCCACCGTCCCTGTGCAAACCCGGCAACACACACCGCGTACATTAACATTTCAAGGCGCCTCTTCTTAAGGATGGCCAGAAAGGCCCCTCTCTGTGGGCGATATCTACTTTGCCCCCCTGTGACATCTGTTCTAACTTTTAAAGCAGAAAGGAGCCTAGATAATGCCAGGGCGCCCTTTGATTTACACTGCTGGCCCCTGGGACGCTGGCTCCAGACCACACCTGTAACTTTTTCTTCCTTTCTGAACAGAGTGAATTCAAGATTCCCATAGAACTCAAGGAGTGATTCTGAACACGTCATTCAGATTTTAATAGTCCTTTTCATGATTTCTTAATGACGTTTGCATTTTGTCTAAACCCCACAAAACCAGGTCTTTTACACTTCAATAACAACAAAATTTGGACTTTGTGGCCTCCTGTGCCAGAGCACTTCAGCTCTGAGTCTGGTCCCCCCCCAACCCCACCTCACCCCACCCCAGCTAATTTTGCTTTGGTGAACAAGGAAATCAAAGCGCTTGAGTTAGGCTGCTGAAATATGTATACAGACACAGAAGAAGCGGGCCAAGTGGCAGAACGTAAAAGAAAAGAGCAGGCCGGTGGATGTCGGGGGCCCCTCCCACCATCTGTGCTGAGGATCAGGGCTCTCTTACATTGGTCATATCTGAACAAAGCTCAAAGGCAGATTCCAGCCGGCTTTCCATTCACTATTCATTGAGGGGCCCATCCACTCCATATGCATTCAGCCCACTGCTGTGTTAAATCAGCGCCTACTCGGGGATTGACATGGTAATGAAGTCATGGTCAGCTCCCTGAAAAGCCCCCAGAGGTATGCTCCTCTCTAACAAATCCACCCTTTCACCCCACTGGGGCCTAGAAATTATCTCATAACCTGGCAACATCTGTGCGAAGGGGTCCCAGACAGGAGCTTGGCCTGCTTCTCCCCAAGGCTGTACCTCCCACGCCGGCTCACGTGGAGTGAAGCCAGGTCCCTGCACTCCCGGTGATGCAGCTCACCAGTCCTGTGGGCCCCTCCCTCTTGCTCTTTCCCACAGCCTTTGTGTCCTCCGTGGGATTCTGGCCCTCAGCAACAATGCTTGGATGCTAGACACCCGGACCTGCCCTCTGCTCATTTTCAGATGTTAAAGGTGGAAGGCAGAGCTAACTTCCTAACATAAGATCTTATAATTACCACAGCAAGGAAGCCAAGCAAAAACAAAAAACAAAAGGGGGGGGGGAGTTAACTGATGAATTTTGCTCAGATTCTGGCGTATGGCATTTGTTTAACCAATAAGTAAGTGTATTTGAACTTAATTTAACTGACCGAGGTCAATCATAAAATGCTTCTTGGGAAGGCGGCAGGGCTGGCAGGGTCTCTAGGCCGGCATTGTCGGAATCATTGTGTGCTCTGTCCGACACAATGATTTCATTTCATTTAGTTTGACTCTTATGAACTCTTGTTGAGGGTGGCGGGGACGGAGACTTCCGGGTTCTGTTTGCTCTAACTTCACCTGACTCCACACATGGGAGGGGAAGAAACTAGATGTCACATTTGTCATAAACAGCTGCCGGCCCTCCTCTGGAGGGGGCTGCTTGGGATGGGGGTGTGTGAGCCAGGCTCCTTCACTGGGCATTCTCAGGGCATACCTGAGGATAAGGAGGGAGGTTGCAAGACAAGACATGTTCTGTTTTGCTGGTGTTTTTAAATTACATTCATTTGTTTGTTTGTTTGCTTGCTTAGTTTATGTAAGAGTGCACTCGCCAGGGTGAACATGTGGAGGTCAGAGGACAATGTACGTCAGTTCTCATCTACCCTAGGAGACCCAAGGGTTGAAGTCTGATAGGCAGGCTTGCACACAGGCTTCTTAGCCCACTGAGCTTCCTTGCTACCCTCTTATTAGTTGTATTTCCTTATATCCAAATGCAGTGGTTGTTTGGATAAAATGTGCTTGTCTGCGCATTCTCTGCAGACAATAGAATGTGTAAAGGGTTCTTCCCAAAAGGGTGCAAAAAGCGGATAGGGCTTGGATGTAAGACTCTCCCGGAGGCTCTTGTGTTGGAACATTTGGTTGTTAGCCGCTGACATTGTTTAAGGAACTGTTAAGAGGCAGAACCTTCCCAAAGGAAGTAAGACACTCAGTACAGGCCTTGGTTATAGCCTGACCCCCAGTTCTAACCAGTCTCTCTCCACTTCCTTGACAGCCTCTGTAACAAGAAGCTGCCTCATGCCCTTGCTACAGAGCCCGAGTCACTGCCACACTCATCCTGAATGACAGTATCTCCTCAAACCATGAGCCAAAACAAACCCTTCCTTCCTTAAACTGCTTCTATCAAGCATCTCATACATGGCCTAGAAAACGCAGAAGTCACCCCTACTCTAAGAAAACCAGGCGAGAGCAATGTAGCCAGCTTTGAAGAGTTTGCCTTGGCAAGGACTGCACCAGGCCAGGCACTGGGACTGCTCAAGGCGAGCACAGTGGACAGGAAGGTAGAGGGTATCCTGGAGAGGAGTTGTCATGAAGGCTTAACAAGGAAGGGCACATCTGAGGAGGCCCTTGAAGGAGGAAATTTTTTCCATGCAGAGAGTGAGAGGCAGTGAGACCAGGAGACAGCCAACAAATCCACACAGAAAGCTGGCTGGGCCATTAAGAGCACTTTCTAAAGGAGTCCTTTTTACGCCGACCCTGGCAGCTAAAAGCAACCCTGAGAGAGCCGGAGCGGACTTTGATGGAGAGAGCCAAGGCCTTGAATGCAGACGCTAAGGGGGCCTCTGACATGATTAAGATAAATAACATTTTAACGAAATATGTAATAAATCAAAACCAGTCCACAAATCCATGCTGACCAATACTTTTCATTGTTATGCGTATGGGTATTTCGGCTGACTGTGTACCTGTGCACCGAATGCATGCAGTGTGCTCAGGAGTCAGAACTTACAGACGGTTGGGAGCCACTAAGTGGGTGCTGGGAATTGAACCAGAGTCCTCTGGAAGGGCAACCAGGGCCCTTAACTATTGAGCCATCTCTCCTACTAAATACAGTTTTTAAGGATAGGAACACTATTCATAGATTTTGCTTCTTGCTCACTTTCACCCTGAAAAATGCCACTTTTTGAAGTGCCACTTGTTTCAAGCTTTGAGTTTTGATATATTTGCTTTTTGCCCCTTTTGCTGTTTTATTAATGGCAACCTGCTTTGGGGGAGATGAGAGAAAAACAATATCCATGACCATGTACCCCAAACCCCTTCACTCCTGTCTTGATCGCCAACAGACTTGTTCCCATCACCTCTGGCGAAATGAAAACTTCTCAGCTGCACCCTGATTCAGCAGCTGGAAGATCCCTCTCATGGAATGCAGCTCAGTGACGCCCTTTTCCTCTGTTACCTCAGGCCCAGCCCAAAGCACAGGCCACTGAGTGCCAACCTGGAATGAGCCTGAGCGGATGCCCCTGTACCCTGCAGGAAGCCGCAGCGCCGGGCTGGAAGCAGCGAATGTGAAGGAGGTCAGGCTCGAGGGAAGCTGGGCCGCCCTGGCCTGAGTAACCGGGACTAAGAGGAAGGTGTGTGCAGATGAGTCCGCTCATTAGCGGCTTTACCAAAGCTTTCGAAGGAAGTGGAGGAGGTGACTTGAATACTCCAGTGATTTAATTAAAGGGACAGGCCGAGCAGACGATGGGCTGGTGCCAGCGGCAGGGCAGCCGCATGCTCTGTCCCCAGTCCTCCAGACTGAACTTCCAACAAAGGCCTTGGACGGCATCAAGCTGCCTTCTCTACCATTACATCCATCTTTTTGAGGTTATGGACCTTTTTAATAAGGTTTCTTAGTGAAGAAGCCGAAAACTTATTATTGGAGTTGAAGGAAGATCTCCAAATGACCACTAATCTTCAACATGACCTTCCATTCATTACTAAATACTGCAGAGCTCTGCAAAAGTGAGTCCAGCAGGCCTCCAGCAATTGCACAAAGTGCAAAAGGAGCCAATTTGAGAGGAAGAATTTCTGCAAGGTGAGAGAGGACCCTGGTCTGCCTGTCATTTGCAGCAGCAATGGCTGGGCCACACAGACAGGCTGATTTACCTTCAAATTCACCGGCTAACCCAAGCAAGCCAGGAACCCTGGGGCATCCATTCAAAGCTCACATATTCCCACTAGAGCAGGATATGAGAAAGGCTCAGAGGAAAGGTACCCCCTTCCCTGACCCTGAAATGGACCCAACTGTAGCCCAGCGGGCAGCAATAAAGAAGTTAGACAAAAACCACAGAAGGGTGAGGCAAATGGTCACTGTTTTTACAGTGTAGTAGAAAGCCAGCCCATTTTGGGGTCATAAGACAACAATGAAAGGCTACAACATACCTGCCATCTTCCTAAAGTCTATATAGAACCCCGGTGTCCCCCCTGAGACAAAGGCTGGCACTAAGGGGTGCCCTGCCCTGCCCTCCCTTTTATCTCCTCTATACTGTGATGCTGGGGTCCCTAGACATTGTTTTTCTTCCCTCCCTCAAAGGTGCTCTGTCTATAGGCTCTAGAGAACTCTCCAAATACAGAGCCACAGTGAATCCGACATTGTCATTCACCTGCCCCAAATCAGCCACTGAACACCCATAGAAAACACCCCTAGCAGGTGGCAGTGGGCCACAGCTCCATACTGCAGTTCCTTAGGGTGTGGCCTAGTCTGAACAATCTCCAGCCCCCACCCCAATCCAAGCAATTAGGCTAAGAGGACAGGGCTTGTCACAGCTTCGCCTGCAAATCCTTGACCTTTCTGTCCGCTTAAACCTCCCACTTGACACTCGAACAGGCAGGCAACAGTGCCAACCTCCGAAGGCCATCGTGAGGAAGGGAGGCCTAGGGGAGCATCATCATAGTACCCAGCACTATGAGTGTAAACTAAACCACCATGAGTGTAACTGCCCCCTGACCCAGAGACCTTAGTCTCTGGCCTATGCTTCCCAGGCTGAGCTAAGCCCCTGTCTCTTGAAATATCACCCTGTGATATTACAATGTACTTTTGTATCATCTGACTCACTGATTAAAACCCGTTTCCTATGCTGCCGTCTGAGCAGTTGAATCAATGAATGACAAGAGTGAATGTATAAATACATCCCATGGTACATGCTCAGCTGTTTATCACCAAGCACAGAGAGAAAGAGATTGGGTCCCTTGGGGATGCAGTTACAATTATGAGTTACTGGACATAGGTACTAGAACCAAGCTCTATTCTTCTACAAGAGAAGTATAGACTCTTAAAGGCTGAGCCATCTCTCCAGCCTACCGAGACTCTTGTTAAAAGTAGTGGCATTAGCCTGTGGCCTGTCCTCTAGGCTCAGAGGGCCTATACATCAAGTTTCACCGATGTCCACCTGCTCCAGCTCCCTCTACCTGTTGCCAAATCCTCTATTGCTCCACACAGATGCTAGGATGCTCTGTCCACTCAGCCCACCAGGTTGGTCCTGGCTGATGCCACTAGCTTGTGCAGAGGACACAGGGAATTGACTTTTCTCCATAAATAATGACCCGTGAATAAACATTTCCAAAAAGAAGCTAGTGTTTAACTGAGCTCTCCCTCTTAGCATCATCAGGTCCTGGGTATCTTCTTTGGGCCTGTTAAGAACAGCAACAGGGTCTAAGCTGTCTGCTACTTCTCACCCCTAGGTTTAAAGGAGCATCGAGCAGCCTATGTCAAGGGGACATGCAGAGGCTAAGCTCTGCCCCAAACTCCCATTAACACTTGACAGTGATGTGGTGTCCATCTCACGCTCTGACCCTTTCCTCAATTAAACAACTTCTGTTTCCTTAATTTATTTTATTTTTTCAAAAGCATCAATAACTCAGTGGAAAGAAGTGACGGAAGCCTGGAGACCCCAAGGGCTGGCGGGGGTCACATCTCCCTCCAAAGCAAAGGGGGCCAGCAGCAGCCTTTGGAGTGTGGTCCTTACAGGGGGAGAGCGGAGCCACCCTGGAAGAGTTCTTCACTGGTGTATTGCAGTTAATACCTCCCACCTAAAGCCAAGTCTCCACTTGCCGACCTGCCTTGGAAAACGTAGGTCTTTGTTAATAAGAGATCAGAAACTTCAGATCATCATACTCTTCCCTGGGAGTCGGCAGCTCAAGAAATGACACTGATATAATGCAAAAGGATGGGGGCTGGGAAACACCTGGCTGGATTAGACACTTGCTATAACAAGCTTAAAGACCCAAGCTTAGATCCAACACTCCATGTGTGTAATCGGGATCTTCCTAATGGAAGAGGTGAAGCCAAGATTGGAGAAACCTTCCCCCCACCCCTTACCCCCTGCCCCCATCCCAGGAAGTTGGAAGGACCAGCTAGCCTGGCTTAGGCAATCCTGAACAACACTGTCTCAAACAAGGAGGAAATGAGAATCATTATACAAGATTGCCCTTTATCTTCTAACACACACACACACACACATACACCAAAGGAAAAACAAAGTAAAGGGCAATGTATTCCCCCTCTCTTGAAGAGGTAATCCTTCTCAGGGTAGCACTTTTGGGTGACACAACAGGAAAGCTCTACTGAGCAGTCAGGTAGCTCCAGCAATCCCAGAGCCCATTGCCCTGCCCTCTTGCACTTGCCTGGGGAGATAACGGAATGGAGCTGGAACACAAGGCCGGCAGCTCCAACCCCCACTCTGCTGAAGCAGCAACAGGAGGGCTTCCACCCTTGTTCATCTCCCCATGCTCTTTGATGCTCTTTGATTAAATCTGATGGCCTTGAGCTTCCGTTTCAGGTATACCTACTGTCCAAAGACATGGTCACCTGTAATCCTGCAGGCTAAACGCTGGCCTCCTCAGGCATCGAGTTCCTGCAACACGTGACACTACACAGAAGGAAACGTCTAAGCTCAAGTCGTTTGTGTCTTACCTACAGACTGATTCTGTTTCTGCTCAGAATATTAGTTAGAATCTCTATGCACATGTCCCAGCACTATAGGCTGGGACTTGACAGTGAAGGAGAGACACTGTTGGCAGGTCCCTAAGGAGTTTAGTGTGTAGACGTGAAGCAAATGACTACCAGATACTTAACAGGAACATTCCTGATATCTTTCTGGAAAGCCTCACAGGGTGGGGTCATCCAGTCACAAAGGAGAAACTGCCCTATTCTAGCCAAATAGTTGGACTACAGCGGGCTCTGGGTTGGCATGACAGGGTGGTACCTGCCTGTAATCCAAGCACCGCACAGGCTGAGGCAGGGCAACTGCCATGAGTTTGTGATCATGGCCTATAGAGTGAGAAAAAACCTCCCAAGTCAGAGGACTGGAGGCCCAGGTCTATGGAGAACCATTTTAGGGTTCACGATGGGAAGTCAGGTTAAATAAGGAAGTTGTCTGGTCTTGGAGTTATTACCTTTGAAGAGGAAGGAGGAAAAAAACTCAATCCATTCACTGCTTTTCCTAAATCTTAAACTGTCCCACTCACAAGACTTGGGCACAAAGATATATCAAAGCAGTCGTCATAGGTAGTCTAATGGGAAGGTGAGACCGGGGTGACATGACATGGAACAATAGAAGACAGCCAGGATGGGCTGCACCTGAGGGCATCCAGGATGACCTCCAGGGAAAATAAAGGAAGGCACTGAGGAAATCTAGTGTTCTGGGAGGTAACAGGAGTATACTGCAGGGCCAAAAGTGAGGCTCTTGGGGTCCTAGGCTCAGAAGAAGGTAGGCTAGATGCTTGCTCAAGTACTAACATCTTCTTGTCTCCTGTGAGAGCCACCAAGAGACTCAGGCCATGTTTTATTTTTCTATTGCTGTGAAGAGACACCATAACCAAAGCAATTTATAGAAGAAACAATTTATTGGGACTTATATTCCCAGAGGGTGAGTCCATAATCATCATGGCAGGTAGGTAGGTAGGCAAGGCACTGGAGCAGTAGCTGACAGCTCACATCTTGATATATAAACACAAGGCAGAGAAATGTAACTGGGAACCTAGGAACAGCTTGTGGTTTTGAAACCTCAAAGTATAGTGAAATGCCTCCTCCAACAAGGCCACACCTCTGACTCTTTCCCAAACAGTTCTACTAACTAGGGAACAAGCATTCAAAGACATGAGCCTATGGGAGCCATTCCCACTCAAACCACCACAGACCAAGAAAACAGTAAGACTGCTTTGGAGAATTACATAGTTTCAGTAATTCTCATACCATCACTTAGGAATGCTGCACTTTTATTGTGTGTGCCTGTGTGGCCTTGATCTGTGTGGACAAAAATGAAAGAACAAAAAGGAGTGTACATGCCAAGGTTTAGAAAATCTATAAAAGCTGGAGTAAAGAGGCTTTCTCCAAGCCTACCTTCCCTGCTCTACCTCTCAGGCACTAAGAAGGAGCAGCAGGAGGAGAGTAGAAGAGGGAGAGGAAGGTGAGAGAGAAGGAGGAGGGGAGGGGAAAATTGATCATGACACATAGTGTTGAAGGTGGGGTTCCTCACACCTTCCATTTCTCTCAGGGGTAGGCATCTCTCCTGGGGACCAGAGTGTCTGAGGTACAGGAGAAGGGCAAAGACAACCAACAAGCAGCCACACTCTCCAAGCCTGGAGCCCTCCCAGGCAGAATGCCACCATCACCAGCAGCGTGTGACCTCGATCTAGCCTGTCATCACTCCAGACCGTGGTTTCTCAACTGACCGTAGAAGGAACATGAAATGACCTTAGGGCTCTTTTTCCTCACTATTTTATATTAATGAACATGACATATTAAACATTCTAGTCTGATAAAAGTGAATGCTACCTCCAAATTATGAGTTACCTCAGCTACTTGGGCTCTGAACTTGTTCGTGCTCTCCTCCAAGTGCCAGGAGAGTGTCCTGATATCTCCTAATCCCAACAGGCACCAACTCCAGACCTCAGACTTGAGGCTTCCTGTCCTGTAGGATGGTCCAAGCCTTGTCCTTAGTAGGTTTGTTCACAGGGTTTTAAGCTATACTGACAACATTTTTTTTCCTCTGGCTGTGCATTCGGACACAAGGTCACCCTTGGTGGCTTTGACATACCCAGAATTCGGGGAAAATGTGAAGCAAGAAGCTGTCAGAGGAGCAGAAAGTCTTTTTCCCATTCCTGTCCCCAGCCCAGCAGCAGTGATTCAGCAGCCAGACTGAGGCTGAGAACGAGCATTTCTGAGGAGCCCTCGGGTGATGCCGATGTGTTAGGGCCACAAAGAACTGCTTCCCACTTGCACCCAGAAGAACACAGGGAACTGGCCGGCCCGAGATCCTGCTCCACCTGCCACATATCTGGTAGAAGCCCCCAGTCTTGGGCCACATGCCCCCCTGTAAAAGGAGCATAGGCAGGCTCTGCAGAAAGAGGAAGGGAGCAGGCCCATCACAAAAGACCACAGGAGTGGACAGAGGAACTGGCTCATGAGACCTGTAAGATGAAGAAGGGTCAACCAGGTGATGAAGTGGAGGATGAAGGGTGATCAAGGAAGAGGAATGAAATTGATGGGTCTTCATAGATACCCAGTGTAGGTTCCAGTCTTAGACCCTATACAATTGCTGTGAAGAAACCGTAATCAAGGCAACTGTTAAAAAAGGAAAGCATTGAATTGGCCCTTGCTTTCAGAGATTTAGTTCATTATCATCATGGCAGGAGGACGGCAGGTATGCAGGCAAGTGCTAGAGACATAGCTGAGAACTTGCATGCTGATCTATAGGCAGAGAGAGAGATTCTGGTCTTGGCATGGACCTCCGAAACTTCAAAGTCCACTCCCAGTGACACACTTCCTCCAACAACGTCACATGCCTCCTAATCCTTGTAATCCTTTCAAATAGTGCTACTCCCTGGTGGCTAGGCATTCAAATCTATGAGCCTATGGGACCATCCTCATCCAAACCACCACAATTTCTTGGAAAAACAATAGCACTAATGACACAGAGAAGAAGATTCTCGGAGAACCTTCAGCTAGCCAGGTATGTCTGGACATTGTGGACATGACAGAGCCAAAAGTCTTGAGTGTCCACCATCAGCAGCAAAAAATTGACAGGGCTGACATCTGTCAGAACAAAAGTTGATGGGGAAAAGGGAGAGTCTGGTCCTGAAGGTTGGGATCAGGGATGACTTTTATGTCTTTATTCTCAAAGGCAGGGAAAAACAAAATTAAAGGAAACTGTGACTATGTGGGTTTAAAGTGGCCTTCTGGGCTGATCTCAGTCACAGATCACTTCCCTTAGATGCCCAGTACTTCAAAACAGCAAAACAACCTCAGTGGCTAATTTTCTACTGACCCTGTAGGTCATCCGTAGGATTCAGTTGTGTGTGCCTGATGTCCATTGCTTCCTCGTGGACTCCATCCAAGTCCTCAGCTTCTAGACTCGGGGACCCATGCATGACCACATTGTAACACAGAGACATGCTTAGTCTCTCATGTGTGCCAATCCGGGGCCGCTACCTGCCTTATTTGAGATACAAGAATAGTCCCCAGAGCCAGTGAGAAGCATAGTAGAGAGAGGGCCTCCCAAGTGCATTGTCAGTGTTCACCACTCATCCCCCACACACTCCACAGTGGACACTTGGGGGAAACCAGAGCTGGGGCGAGACCCAGTGAAGCCACCTGCTTTGGCACCGAACCCTGAACCCAAAGTTAGAATCCTTAAACGGGCGCATCTCCAAATCCAGACTTCTTACCCTTGACTCCCTGCCCTTAAAAGCATTAAACACAGACTCCAAAACAGTGCACAGTGAGATCCAAGGGCTAAGGGTGTAGCTTAGGGGTGGAGAGCACTTGCCTAACATCTGTGAGGCCCTCGGTTCAGTCCCTAGCATTACAAATAAATAAGAAACAAAATAAGAAGAAAACCCTTTCAACCTCTCCTCCCCATTGGCTGACCTAAACAGCCTGTTCTCCGTAAAACATAACAAGCTGGTCCCACTGAAGAAAACGCCCAGCTTTGAGAGGAAGGAGTCCAGTTAACAGGGTTGAGTGGTCACATGAGCTCCACATAGCAAGATCCCTGGGAGACAGAACAGCTCAGGCTGTTCTTTCAAACACGCTGAGCAGAAAGACCCTGAAAACTGGGGAAGAGGAGTATTTCAACTAGATTGCCTCCAAGAGGCGGGTGTCAAGAAGACCCTTGCCCCAATTGCCTCAGGAGTCACAGCATGAAGACCCCAACTTCAGAGCTAGTCAAGTGCCAGCTTTTGTTCAACCTTGTCTAGTGGTCATCTGTCTACGCAGCTTATAGAGAAAAAGGTCAACAAATCACATCAGCTTAGAGTTTGGAATAAACCCTGTCTCTTCCGACAAAGAAGGAAAGCCCACAGGAGTGAGCCCTACACTGGCCCAAAGTAGTGAGCCCCACACCACACTGCCCAGGATTAGTCTGTCTTAGAACCTATCTCTGGAGTGGAAAGACATCTGGCTTTCTTGCTTTTCTCTCATAATTAAGTTAGAATTGTTCTTCCAAACAACGTCAACTTCTATCCTGCACTGGATATGTGGCAAATGTGGAAAGCCAGGTTGTTAAGTCATGCTGAGTCACTGGGCTTCCAGAGCCCCGGGAGGTCAGCAGCAGGTTGAGGCAGGCCAGAGCTGGCAGTGTCCTCTCTGCCATCTGCGCCAATGAAGGCAGAGTTTGGAATCAGTCCAGGAAAGGGTGCACAAGGGCTGCAGCAGAGCAGGTCTCTCTTGTGGGACCAGAAGTCATGCTGACTGAGCTCCCTAGAATGAGCTACTGAGAGGATGCACAGAGATGGGACCAGCCAGCGAGCAAGGTGGGGAGGCTCATGGGGACAAATGTTCCCTATGATAACAAAGGTGAACCATTTAGAGCTTGTCGTGTGTGTTTATGAGAGGTCTCGCATGGCCAGGCTGGGCTTGAACTTGCATCATCCTGCCTCTACCTCCCAAGTATTGGCATTATAGGAAAGTGCCAGAAGACCTGGCCCAAGTTAGTTTTATTTAAAAATGCACAGTGGGCGTGGGGAGGGCCATGAGATGGCTCAGCAAGCAAATGGTCTTGCCTTTAAGGTTGGTGACCTTGGTTCTGTACCCAGAACCCACGTGATGAAAGGAGAGACCCGGCTTCCTGAAACTTGTCCTTTGACCTCCACAGGCACAGTGTAGTGTGCATGCACTATACACACACATGCACATTCACACACATGTATATACACATGCACACACAAGGACACACACCACACATACCACCCACACCACACACATGTACACAAACACACACACACACACCACATACATACACACAAGCATACACACCGCACATATGCACACACACAGACACTCATGCATGCACGCACACACACCACCACCACCACCACTACCACCAGCAACAACAACAATAATAATATATGCAAAAATTTTTTTAAAAAACCCGTAGGATGAGCAGGTAGGGAACGATTATAATCCAGAGGGCCGAGGCAACATAACAATACTTCATCTCAAATAAGTGAATGAAATTTTTAGAACTGCATCATTCTTTTCGATATTAAGTTATCTTCAAAGATGAAGCAATCAAACAAAAAGCCAGGCATGGGGGCACACACTTTTAATCCCAGCACTCGGAAGGCAGGTAAGTGGATCTCTGTGAGTTCGAGGACAGCCTGGTCTACCAAGCAAGTTCCAGGACAGCCAAGGCTACACAGAGAAACCCTGTCTTGGAAAACAAGAACAAGAAAAAGAACAAACAAAATGAGCTGATTAATCTGGTTGACCAGTGGTGATATTTTTAGTGCTGTGAGGATAACTACTATAGTCCCTTCGAAGTTCCCACAGAACCTCCCTGCTGTCCTCAGAGACCAATCCCAGCCCCACTGACCATGCCCATCAATAAGCATAAAACTCCAGGCAAAGCTGAGCAGCTGCCCACACTAGCCAGCGGGCCTCTCGAGGAAGGCACGCACAGGGCCAGCTGGGGACCCACAGCCCCAAGGTCATAGTTTACTTCCGCATGAACCAGGGATGGCCAGGAGTCTCCTTTAGAAGTGTGATTTCCTTCCACTGCTGCACAGTGGACCCTGATTCTTCCCTGCTCGGCAGGGCTGGGCGGGACTGAACTACAAGGTCCACAGCTTCTCCAAGCCTAAAAGTCCTTCTGACCACTTGTCACTCTGAGCAGAGCAGACACAGGAGTGTCACCCGTGAACAACCCTCCCCACTTAACCACATTTGACTGAAGAAAAAGGATGGAGATCAAGGAAAGAAGGCAGGACAGGTTGCAGGGGCTTTGCTCCCCATCTCTTAGCAACGCTGTGACTTCAGAGTTGTTGCTTGACTTCCTGAGCCTCAGCTCCCCATTCACCCTTAAGATGGAGCCCCCAAGGCTTAGCTGCTTCCCTTGGTGGCCTGACCCTCTCTCTACTGCAGCCAAGTTTGGGTGCTGGGAGCAGAGAAAACAGGAATTCCTCCTTCAAACAGTGGACTTCGGAAGGGGTGGGTATGTCCCCCAGATGCAGAGGAAGTACTACCTTAACCATCCAGATCCCTGAGGGCAGCCCACGGCAGGCATGAACTCCAAGAGCCCAGAAAAATAGATGTGTGTCTCTCTACCCAGTGAGACTGGGGTCATAGGCCTGAAAGGCAGGCACAGAAAGAACCCCAAACTGGTCTAGTAAAGTGCCTAGGCAATTCCAGGCACTTTGAATACTGTTGTTACATACCTACTAATTGCATGAAGGGTCCCAGAGAAGTCACCTAAATTTCTCAGCCTTGTTACTAGGAGATTATGTGCAAATGCCGCAGAGGGCTTGAGGGTTCTGGTCTCCGCAGAGCCAATCAAGCAGTCCCAGCTGCCCAAACACAGCGTTCAGAAGGCTACAGGGAAGCAGCCATGCCCCGTACAGCAGCAGCTTGGGCTCTGTGTTCGCCTTCTCAACATGGTGAGAACTCTGCATTTTGGAGTGTGAGTCCATCTACCCTCTCATGGCTCCAGGAAGTCAAGGAGTTACTGGTGTGACTCACCATCAAGATCCTGCCCGCACTCACACACTCAGCTTAAGAGGAAACCCAGATCTGGTGTTCCTCTTAACCCAAAAGGAAAAAAAAAAAAGGACAGGACTCTGTATATGAAATATCTAGAATGGTTCCAAAAAGGGCCATGGACATGGAGGTTAGCATATGAAAAATGGGATGTTTGTCTATTGAGTTCTGAGTTTCACTTGGAAAAGGCAGAAAGCTTTGGGAGGCAGCGGTGCCAAGAGGCAGCGGTGCCGATGGTGGTTCAGGGATGTGACTGCATGTAATGTCATTAAAACACGTGCTTTAAAATAGTTAAAACGAAGCTGGACATGGTTGTACACGCCTATAAGCTCAGCACATGGGAAGCGGAGACAGGAGGACCACAAATTCTACTTCCATCTCTCTGTGCTTTGAGAGTTATGTTTAAAATGGACAGTGCTTACATTAACTTATACTTAAACGCCTCTAGGGCTAAGTATTGCCTTGCCCCTGGTCACCTCCACATACCAAGACTGCCTGTGCACACAAACCTTGGGCCTTCTTTGCTGACTGTTCTCTCTTCCAGAATGCCCTTCCCCAGGTTGTGCCATGGATACCACTCTGCTTTCTTCAATCTTCTCTTCAATTGTCACCTTCTCTAGTAGTCTCCCGGGGCCACTTTATTCAAAATTGCTTCTGACGCTTCTCATTCCCAGTCCCTGCCTCGTTGTCATAGCTCCATCCACATTATAGCAAACTATTTATTTGTTCTCCAGTGTGCTTGCTTTCTCTCACCTCACAGGAATGGAACATCCTGATGGTGACAGGTTTTTGTCAGTTCTGTTCACCAATATTTAATAAGCCAGGAATTTTTTCTGGCACATAGTAGTTGTTCAGTACTTACTGAAATATGGATGGGTGGGTGGGTGAATAGATGAAAGAGTGAATGGATGGAATGGATGGATGGATGGGTGGCTGAGTGGGTGGATGGATGGATGGATGGATGGATGGATGGATGGATGGATGGATGGATGGGTGGGTGGCTGGGTGGATTGATGGATGGGTGGGTGGATAGATGGGTGGGTGGATGGA
>NW_026585644.1:18617286-18634464 GCF_907164565.1 Psammomys obesus
TGGATGGATGGATGGATGGATGGATGGCTGGCTGAGTGGATAGATGTGTGGCTGGGTGGCTGGATGTGTGGCTAGGTGGATAGGTGAAGGAGTGAATGGATGGAATGGATGGTGGGATGGATGGTGAGATAGATGGATGGGTAGGGGGACTGAGAGAAGGAGCAAAAGAACATTGGAGAGAGGGACAGATGGGTGAGGGGGTGGGTGAATGGACAGATGAGTGGGTTAGAGGGTCTTTGAGCTCCATTTCCCTGGTGCTATCCATCACACTAGCTGCAATTTCTATGTTAAAAAACAAAATAAACAAACAAAAAATGAAAACAAAAATCCTGTCCTCTTCTCATCCTGAGCTGAGACCTGGTTCCTCTTAGGCCCGCTGACTTCCCTCTCTGTGCCCAACTTTGTTGTTTTACTGCTGATGTGTTTTCAGCAGATCTGTTTGCGCATTCATTAACTCATGTAAACGTTCATAAAAGGACTATGAAAACAGCTTGTGACATGTTTCCTCTTGCTTTCACTCAGGACTAATTATACGATCACCCAACAGGCCATCCATGCCAACAGGGCAATCCTTTTATTGTGCTTCCAAGTGACGGCTCCTCTCTGGGAACACACCCACATAGTGCATGTTTACCTTTCTCACTCTCTCCAGCACCCAGCACTGATCAGCTCCCTGCATGATTCAAGGGTCCCCTGGAAGACAAAGACATCAAAACCCCCTCCCTTGACACTGCCACTGACCTTACCCGCTCCCACCCTGGCTGGCAAAGCAACATCATTACCTCTAAAAGTGTTGCACACTCAAAAGCGAATTCTACACATGACGCCTTCCCCCCCCCCTTTGCTGTGTAAGCCTCTCAGCTATTTAATCTCTTCACGAACGCTCAATGCTACAGAACAGGGCTGTGGTTTCTCTGCCGTTGTTGCTGTGCCGAGAACCAACACACCATCCCTCAAATTCTTACTGTCTCCTCCCCACCTCCCCCTCCTCCCACCTTAAGAAATGGGTGAAGCAGGCACCAGTGCCCCAATGGTGGTAGAAGAACCAGTGAGCCAAAGGACACTGTGAAAAACATTGATCCGGAGCCCCTAAAGGGGTTGTCCCCCATTCCTGGAATACTGAAGCCAAGATCTCCCAGCCTCCATTGTAGTGAAGTGGACTGAGTTCTGGTTCTCAATCACAGCCATGGCTCCTAATCATATGAGGAGACATTGCCGATCGTCACACTGGAAGAAGGGAACGTTCTTTTGGAACCTAGCGAGGGGACATCCACTTGACAGGCCAGGAGGAACACTGTAGAACTAGCTGGCTCAGGGATAACAGTGTCCAGGATCAGGAGCCTTCTTCTAAATAGGTACAAGCTGGTCTGTCTCACTTCCCCAGTGTGGGTCACCAGGCCCTGTTCGGCCTTCAGGCCTGAGAGAATCAGACGCAAACACCTTAGGAGCCCTATCAAGAATATGGTAGGCACATTCACATCATAAAGCGATGCTACTGTCCCTAAGTCATTGGTCCACTATGGTCACACCCATCTTAGGGAGACCTTCTGTTGTGTGGGGAGTTTTGGTTTGCTCTGTACAGCAGCTGGCATTGCCTTAGCTAACTCAGTCACTGTTAATTTCATTTGCTTTCTGTTGTTGTTTTGTTTAGTTTAGTTTTTTGTTTGTTTGTTTGTTTGTTTTTTGTGGTTTTTTTTGTTTTTTTTCAAGACAGGGTTTCTCTGTGTCTGGCTGTCCTGTACCGAGATCTTTGACGCTTTCCTGGAACTTTTTATTTGGACCAGGCTGGCCTTGAACTCACAGAGGTCCACTTGCCTCTGACCCCAGAGTGCTGAGATTAAAGGCTGCACCACCACTACCCAACTATTTCACTCACTTTCAACAGATTTTGTTTTGTTTTGTTTTGTTTTGTTTTGTTTTGTTTTGTTTGTATGTTCGGCAGTGTCTGAGTCAGCCACACACATCAGCAGGCATTACATGGGAAGAACCTGGAGCTCCCAGCCCCAAATGTAAGAGAGCTCTCTACTGGGGAGTGTCTGGAAACCAGCTTATGGTTGATGCAGTGACACAGTTTAGGCAAAGGGATCAGAACGCTCTGTGGGTAAGTCTATGAAGGACTTGTGAATTTGGGACGTTTACACTAAGCTCTCTGGAGTTCATCTCTGGCCTTTTTGGTCTTAGAGGACTCCAAAGTAGATTTCCTTTCCTCAGCATTTAGAAAGCATAGCTAGAGGCGCCTTCTCTTTGATGCCCACAGAAGCCAGCAGGGCATGCCAAAAGAGTTGTAAGCAGTCTTAAGAGCTGAGCCATTCCTCCAGCCCCCTGCAAGAATATCTTGTTTCCTACAATCAATCGCTGAGAAGATCCTTAGGAGATAAATGTGGAAACATACTCTTGCTAAGAACAATTATTCTTTGTCCATCTAAAATTTAAGCTAGCAATGGTGCCCATAATATGTTCTCTCAGGCATCGTGTATGAGGCACATGGAACACTCAAAATAAAATCACAGGAAGGTGCTACAGTCGCCCTCCTTCTCAAATGGTACAAAAGAATGTGAACTAGTCAGCTCTGGGTACTTTCCCAGGGCCACAGTGCCGCACTGGGGCGGCCAGGCTGCTGACACCAAGAGTCTGGGTTCCTCTCTCAGCAGCCGGGGTTCAGGGCTCAGCAGGCCATCTTTCCTCTAAACCCCACAGAGAGTTTGGCTTTTCCTCCCTCAAGAACAGTGGTCCTCAACCCTCTTCCTGCTGTGGTGACCCCCAACCATAAGATTATTTTTGTTGCTACTCCATAAGCTGTAATTATGAAGAACTACTGTTATGAATCATAACGTAAGTATGTGATATGCAGGATGTCTGAATTGCAACCCCCAAGAAAGGGTTATTCAACCCCCAAAAGGGGTCATGACCCACAGGTTGAGAACCGCTGCCCAAGGGCACTCACCAGAACAGTACTGAAGGACTCTTCAGGACACTGTGAGGGTCAGCATATTCCGTTTCAAAATGTGGCATCTTCAAGGGACCATAAAGCATCTGTGATAAACATTTCCTTAGTTAAAACTAGCATTTCTCCCAAGGAATTGAATAGATGTGGAACGTTTCCAGAAAGTTTTGGGTCACTCAGTGGAAAGACTTGGCTCACATTCTCTGAAGTCAGGAAGGCCTGGGCTGGGTTCCTGGGGTTGAGGTTCTACCCTCTAGTCTGGACTCCCTGGGACAGGAGACCTGGGACACTGGCTCTCCGCCATCCCCAGGCCTCTGAGCAGGGTGATTCAGGGGGGGAACAAGTGCAGAGGCCTGGAACTCTCCCTTTAGAGAGCGCCGTGGGACCACTGCAACCAGAGTAAAGAAATGAAGGGCTAAACAAGGAGAGGCCAGCATGCCCACAGTCCAAGCTGTTCAGGAGGTTGTGACAGGGGGATCAGGTAAGGCCATGAAACCTATTGAAACCTCAAGGGAAGGAAGGAAGAAGAAAGAGGGAGAGAAGGGGAGAAAGGAAAAGGGGTGGTGTGTACAGAGGAAGGGATGCACTGCAGCCTCAGCTAGAGCCCGCATCAACTGAGAGAGCCAGGCATGCCTCACTAAGGGAGGTTTGCCCTCCTGCAAAGCTGCAACTCTTGTTTTCTCAGGGGACACCAGCAAAGAGGCCTTAGCAGCTGCCAACAACTGCTTCCTACGGGCTCCCACAGCCAACCTCTGGAAACTCAAGGCTATTGAGGCCAAGCTGTCAGACATCACATGGGATGATGCGGCCCTGCCCACAAGAGCCAAGAGCTGTCTAACAAAACCCCGGTGCCAGGCATGAGCTTGTTTGTTGGTCAGAGGTTAAGTCTCCTAAACCAATATGGGCTACTGCCATTCCCCTCAGCTTCCTCCCAGGTAAGACTATCGCTGAAGACAACACACAGTTTGGACACAGGACTAGGAAGAACTGAGTGGGGACTGACCCTGAGGCCTCTTCCATGAGGGCTGGCTCGTCGGTATTGGAAAGAGCTACGAGAGCTGCTAAGGGAGAGGAGAAATGGGTAGTCCTAACCTGCTTTAAAGCCTATGAACTGCAACCATGACTGGACCATCAATATATCCCTAATAGTGAAATAATGGCACTTTTATCATGGGGTAACTGACAGCTATCTAATTAAACTTAACGTCTAATCAATAGGAGGGAATTCATGTGTAGTCCTAAAAACCTAACCAAGTACCCATGGCTAGAGTCACAGACCCTAGAGGAGAAGCTATTATTGCCATTTTCCTAAATCAATATACTTTGTAACTGTATTCTAAATGCTTACCGTCATGCTCACACATAAGTATAGTTCTTACCTCATTGAAATAAAAAAAGCTGTTTTTTGCAACAGATGGGAACTGTTATCTAGACAAACAACTGGTCCAAATGCAGAGGATAAACAACTGTGGAGTACCCAAACTCATTTACATCTCTGCAATGCAACCCCAACACCCAAGGCTCCTAAAATGGAAGAGAGGGGCAGAAAGATTCCAACAGCCAGAGGCCCAAATGCCTGTTGCTAAACACGGCCCCCTAGGCATGACATGGAAGACACACACATGTAATATCAACAGTCTGGTTTCCCGAACATGACTGGCATGGTGACACCACCACATGCCAAACGGACAGAGGAAATTCCACACGGCCTCACCCCTAGATGAAAAGCTCTAAGGGTGTCCAATTCCAGGTGTCCGCCCTGGATGCATGTACGTATGAGCAGAGCTACAGCAGGCTGTTTGTGCGTGTGTTATACACATGTAATAATAACTGAAGAAGAGACCATGTATTTGGGAGAGGGGCACTAAGGCTGAACAGGGAGGGAGGAGCGGGGACAATGTAGACGCGGTGCTCATTTAAGACGGTCTCAAAGCCAGGCCTGCTGGCACACTCCTTTAGACTCAGCACTGGGGAGGCAGAGGCAATCAGATCTCTGTGAGTTCAAGGCCAGCCTAGTCTATAAAACAAGTCCAATACAGGCAGGGCTCTATTACCGGTCTCAGAAAAGGAAAATAATAATAATAATAATAATAATAATAATAATAATAATAATAATAATAATAAATGAAGTTCTCAAAAGTAAATTAAACTTAAATAAAATAATAACGATAAATGTATGACCTAATTCGCAGGCCTCTCCTCCAGGCTCTTGCTGAAGGGCAGTATCTGAATCTCATCAGGCCATGTTCAGTGCCACAGTGCCAAGATGACAGGTTGACCCAGGGACTCTAATAATCTGACAAAACCAACCCAAATCCCTGGGTCCAGCTCACAAGCCCTGAGGGGTCCTGGTTTTCTCAGTCAACTGCAGTCACCTCTCTGAGGATGTGGCCCAGGTCCTGCCCTTTCCCACCGAACAAGGTGGTGGGGGTGACGCAGCGCGGATGGGTTGCAAGACCCTCAAGACTGTTTCCCCTCTAACTGCAGGGAAGCCTGGGATAGAATGCCTAAGAACTGAGTGAAGGAGGGGGAGGTGGCTCTCAAACTGCGGTTAAAAACAAGTTTTTCAGCCTAGATTCGAGCCACCAGTGCCCGGAGAGATGAACAGCCCAGTGGCCTGCAGAGCCAGCAGCAAAAGGCAAGAGCCCTGAGCTGCAGGAGCGTCCACGGAGTTCCAGCGGGCCCCACCCCGCCAGGGGCTCGGCAGGGGTGCCCCAGGCGCACGTGGTACGGGCTGCGGGCTTGGGTAGACTACAAGTCACGGACTTGGCTGACTTGCAGCGCGGCCAGAGCGCAAACGAGGGCTGGAGCCAACCGAGGCGGGGGCAGCGCGCACACACAATGTGTTTCTTGTTAGGGACTCCCAGGCCCGGCCAGGTTTTGCTTTTGGTGCGGCATTATAATATTAAGAAGCAGTTTGGTTCCGGACAAGCCCGCCCTTGTTGCAGGCTGCTTGCGGGTTCCCACGGACGCCAGTGGGCAGACGCGGGTGGCCTGGGCGCAGCGCTCGCTCGGCGAAGCGGGGCGCCCGGCTGGCTGTGGCCTGGGGTCCCCGTGGTGACCCCGGCTCCCGTGGTGGCCCGACCCGCGGCGCGCTCCTCGGGGTGGTGCAGACTCGGAGACGCCAGCCCCTGCTCCCCGCCAGTTCGCAGGCGGCCTGAGATTGTTTTCCAAGGCTCAGTCCAGTCAGTTTTCTCTTTTTTAAAATTTGGTGACCAGAGTAAAAGTCGCAGGAAAACCCTCTGTGGATGGCAAAAGCGACCGCAAATCGGAGCACTTCGCAGTATTGGTAACAAAATATTTGCGGCGCTCCGTAGTTAAATCGGACCCTTCCGCCAAACTTCCCAAACTTGGCTTTCTTTGAACCAGGCTGGAAAGCGATCCTTCTAAAGGGGAATCAGATGGTGGTAAACAATTGGATTCGGCATGGCTTTTTTTTTTTTTTTTTTTTTTTTTTTTTACCTGGTGCTTCAGCTTCTGCAGGTAAACAGTGTGGGAATCCTAGAACGAGTTACGGCCGGAACTGCGGCTAGGCAAGGGCGGGCCGATTTAAAGCTAAGCCATTGCAGTAGCTGCGGCGCTTCGCTAACGCCATTTATTAGCTGTGTGCGACGCGAAGTGCAAGAGGTTAGGCAAGTCCTCAAAAAAAAAAAAAAATACCCCAAAGAGAAAAATAAACATCCTCTTGTTTGCTTTTCGTGGCTTTGCTCTTTTTCCTTCAGTCCTAGCTCCTCTCATCTAAGGCTTTTTTTTAAACCCAAATTTGGTTTATCTGGTTTCAGGATAAGGGCTCCCTCTTGCCAAGGTATTAAATAAACACGCAAAGCAAAAACTCGAATCCTTATACAGCCCAGATGCCGTTTCCTCGAAAACCACAACAAACCCGGGTAAGGCAGAGATAGCAGCTCGGGCCGGTTCTGCGCAGCAGCCCCCTCCCCAAAGCCCCTGCACTCCCACCCCCGCCCTTAGGATTTAGGGCCAGCTAGGCACGGTCGCAGTTGGAATCCCCTCCTGAAGGACAGGCGATGAATAACGGCCGTTAACACTCTCGGCCGTGGGTGAGCACCCTTGAGGGATCCGGGTGCCATAAACTATCCGGAAATGTTGGCATCTGGTTCCTAAGGAGAGCTTTCCCTGGAGATAAACCCGGACAGGGCTGTCTGCGTCTCCAGGCTGACTTACAAGTTTCTGGACTTTTGGTGATGTCAGGCGAAAACTCGGCACTATGAAGTGGCTCGGCCTGACCCCCCCCTCCCCCTCCCCGCGCCCTCGGCCCGCGTTGCTCGATTTTGTAGCGGAAATGAGCTCGCAAGATGCGGGGAGCTGCCCGCTGAGGCTCAGGAGCCAGAAGACCGCAGGAAAGTGCATCCTGCCACCTCTCAGGGTGGGGGCGGGGCTGCCCGGGAAAAGTCTGCTGCTTTTTGCACAACCACTAAGGATTCCTAGGAGAGCGTCAGCAGAACGCACTGGGGTAGGGGTGGGGGTGGGGGGCTCGAGGACAAGGATCCTTCAAATAATTTTTTTTTCTTCCTTTGGAGTCAAAGGCGAGGACCAAGACTATCCAGAGGAATACGTAAATCTCGTCCTGCGCAGTGACATCCACTTCTAACCCCCCTATCCCCACCCCCCGGCCAGCTCCACGCCTCCGTTGCAAAAACAAATGAAATAAAGCAAAACCTTTTGCTTTGGCAACGCCTAAGCCACATTACGCCCCCTTTTGCAGAGGAAGAGTTCTTTCTTCTCCCTCTCCCGGCGGCTCTTTTTCTCTCGCTCTCTTTTCTCTTACACACACACACACACACACACACACACACACACTCCCCCCCTCCCCTCTTTTTCTTCTTCTTCCTCCTCAGCTTCCTCTCTGGCGCCAGGCGCGTGACGCCGCCCTTCTTCTTCTTCTTCTTCTTCTTCTTCTTCCCCTGTTCTTTTCTTCTCGGGTCCTTCTTCCTTCCCCCCCCCCCAAATCACTCGAAACTTAAGACGTGCAGAGGCTGCAGGTGCGCGCAGGCTGACGGCCCGGTCAGGGCGAGCCCGGGACCGCGGGGCCTCGCAGGCATTGATCAGCTGGGCGCGCGCGCTGAGTGACGGCGCGGTTGCCATGGCAGCCGCCTGAGCGGCGCCGCGAGGACAAGGCTGCAGGGCGGCGTGAATGGGCGGCGTCACGCGCCTGGCGCCAGAGAGTCTGCTCCGGGGCTCCGGCTCCGGCCCCGCCGCGGCCTGGCCCGCGCGCCGCCGCCGCCGCTGCCAATTCATCACCTGTCAGGGATCACTCGGGGGGTCACGGGCGGAATGGACACAGCTGTGAGAACAAAACCGAGGGGAAGAAAGGCGAGGGCCTCCCGATTGCGCCAGATGTGCGGGGAGGACCTTGAGACTCGCCCCCGCCGCGCCGGCTCCTCCCGCTCCCTCCTCCCCCCCACCTCCCCGTGGCATCACGCGGGGACAGTAGCCGAGGTGGCCGGGCCCGAGACCTGCTCCTGAGGACCGCGCGTGGCCCGGACGCGGTGGGGGATCCGGAGGCCTGGTAGCAGGGCCCGGGCGACTCCGGGGAGGGCCTGTCGCTGAAAGTGGGGGGCGTCCCGGTGGAGAGCTGGGGACCGGTATCCCCACCCCCGCCGGAAGCCCTTCACACCTTCCCAACACCCACGGGTCCCGCCCTCGCCGCGGCTGGGCGCGTCCTGCAGCTGGGATCATTTGAACTTCAGGGCTCTCGCGTGAAAATCCACATCGACACCAATTGACAGATTTTTTTTTTTTTTTTTTTTTTAATAAACCTCCCCGAAAAAGGTTCCCACCATCTCCCTGGCCCCGAAACATAATTTCAAGAAATGTCAGCCCAGGCTGGCCGTGACAGACTTGCTTCTAACTCCGGCCTTTTTCTCTGGCCATTAACTTCCACAGTTTCACAATCCCCTTAGAATGATCTTTAAATGAACGCAAACCCTGGGTCGTGCGCCAGCAGACTCGGATCCAGCACAGCCCGGCAGACTGGACTCTGGCGTGGCAGCCGGAGAAAGAAACGCCAAAGAACTTTCACCATATTTAGCAATTTTACTCTATCAGGGTAGGAGGATGGTCTTGGGAGAAGGCGCTCGTGCGCCGTCGCTGCCAGTGTGTGGAGCGAGGCTGCACGGCGCTCATTAGCATCCAGCCCAGGGCCTTTCTGTTGGGATAATGAGGCTGGCACGGGGGCTAACAGACGGTGTCCTGGGAAAAGGCTAAGGATGCGTCAGTGCCGCAGAGATGCAATGTCCAAGAATCATAAGTAATAATTTGAGAATCCCGGAGATGCTTGCTTGTTTACATTGGCTATTATTGTAAAATACTCAGAGTATAACATCATGAACCAAAAGTGTCAAAACAAAATCTGTTCCTCTGTGGCACGTATGTGACAGAAACACAAGCACACAAAGTACATCAAGAGGCTCGGGCTGCGGGGGGCGGTGGGAGGCCGCCTCGGATAGTAAATCACTTCCAGGCTTAATAACAGAGGCCAGCCGTCGACCGAACCCCGTCCCTGAGTGGCAGGCGCCACTGCAGGGTTTGCGCACATTTCCCGGCAGGGCAGCGTCCTTCTGCAGCCTCCAAACCGAGGTGGCCGGGTTTTACCACCTCCACGCCGCCGCCGGACTCTGCGTCCTCAGAGAGAAGCCCTGGGGCACATGGCTGTCACGTGGAGGTCAGAGACCGCCTGGCCCACCAGCGGAGGAATTAATCATTAATTGAAGGGAAAATACTGTTTCCCCCACCACGGAGCCCTGCCCGGATTCTGCCTTCTTCCTCTTTATTACATTCAGAGTATGTGGAGGAAAAAAAAAAAAAAAGTCAACATACTACCAGTTCACCCTTTCTGGTTTTTGTGTTTTGTTTTTTTTTTTTTTTAAGAGGAGTATTTTTCCTCTAATACACGGTGGTCTTCAGCAAAGCGAGAATCCAGTGTGACTTACGCTAAGGTTGCGGTCAAGAGCTCCAAACTTTTTTAAAATGTAGCTGCGTCTAAGCAAGGGTGCTGAGAGATTCCAAACCTCGTACGTAACAGAATTTTCTTTAAAAACAGCGATAAGCTGTCAGTCAATAGCTAGGACCACCTACCTGACAAAGAGCTTCCCAAGAGCTGGAAGCGCTGGAATGTGACACCAGAAATCACGATCTGTGCATAATTAATCGCATCACTTTGCCACCTACACCGAAGGGCACGGACCAAGGGCAGCGTATGTAAATGAAGTTCCACCGTGCGAACCCCACTAATGACCTTCGATTAATGGAGTCGTTATACCAACCCTGCCTCATTTGGGGGTGGGGGGAGTGTCCTGAACGTGCCGAGCCCCTCGGGGCTTCTCTGCGGTCTGAGGGGGAGCGCACAGGGCTCGCTACAACTCCGGTCACTGAGTTTCCGAGGAGGCCTCCCGCCTTGCTCCAAGTTGCAAAACCCCGCGCTGAGCCTGTCCTGAACGTGTGCGTGGGAAATTTGCCCCCACCCCGCCCCCCTCTTAAATTGCTTTTCTTTATCTCAAGGGAAGGGACCGAGCAAACGTGACTCCCCAGAGGCGCGCTCCTTTGCCCTCCTGCAGAGGTCCGGGTCTTCCCTAACGCCGGCGACCTGTGACTTCCCCTATGCGGCGCGCAGACCACGGGGCTGTCGCAGCCCCGGGGCGGGGAGAGCTCGCTCCGGGCACACCCCGGGGGCGGGGGGTCCGGCCAGCTCCGGGGATCGGAACCCCGCGGCCACACAAGCACTCCGGAGCCCCCTGGGCGCCCAGCGCTCACGGTACTCAATTTACCTCCCCAGCTGGGCTCGCGCCCGCTCCTCCCATCCCCACCGGCATTGGCTGCGAATGCGGAAGGACCGAGCGCTTCCGTCCGCCAATGGGAGCGCCCCCTCGGCATGATGGACAGGACCCCTCCAGCCAATGGCGGCTCTGGGATGCCCGATCAAGCGGCCCGGGCGAGTGCGCATAAAAGCCGCCCCGCCCGCCTTGCGCTTCATTCTGAGCAGAGCCTGGTGCCGCGCGGCCAGCTCAGCCCCCTGCGGCGGCTCCCTCCCTGCAGCTCTCCTCCTCCGAGCAGCAGCATGAAAGCCTTCAGTCCGGTGAGGTCCGTTAGGAAGAACAGCCTGTCGGACCACAGCCTGGGCATCTCCCGGAGCAAGACCCCGGTGGACGACCCCATGAGCCTCCTCTACAACATGAACGACTGCTACTCCAAGCTCAAGGAGCTGGTGCCCAGCATCCCGCAGAACAAGAAGGTGACCAAGATGGAAATCCTGCAGCACGTCATCGATTACATCTTGGACCTGCAGATCGCCCTGGACTCGCACCCCACGATCGTCAGCCTGCACCACCAGAGACCCGGGCAGAACCAGGCATCCAGGACGCCGCTGACCACCCTGAACACCGACATCAGCATCCTGTCCTTGCAGGTGAGGCTCGCTCGCTCTCTCGCACCCCGCTGCTGGCACGCTCCGGTTTGCCCGAGCTGTCACTCTTAGAGCCCATTGTGGAGACAGGCTCGTTAACTTTATTCTTAAGAAAATTGTACTGTGAACGTCCTGCGGAATCGCTACTTAAGTTCTCCTGTGTGGGCTGCGTCTGGATCCGCATTGTAGCGTGAACCTGTCTTAATGGGACTTGTTGGCACTTTCGTAAAAGAAGGGGGGGCACCTTCCTTTAAGATTGTCTAATGTCCTGCCTTTTATCTCCTTCTCTCTCCAGGCGTCTGAATTCCCTTCTGAGCTTATGTCGAATGATAGCAAAGTACTCTGTGGCTGAGTAAATGGTGAGTGTTTGCGCTGCCTTTCCTCCTGTGTGCGCGTTTTGGTAATGTGCTTGTGTGTCTGTAAAATGTTCGATTTGGTAAATGCACGCTTCCTTCGCTGTCTCAACCAGACAGGCGCGAAGGGGCTTGTAGCTGTGCTTACTCGGGATTACCGATCATTTGCCTCTAAGAAAGGCAGGCCAGTAACTTACAATGAAGGTGGCAGGACAGAGCGTTACTGGCTTTTGTGAGCCCAGTGGTGGTAGTACGAGGTACTAACCTCGGCTGTAATTAATCTTGATCGTCACAAATTCCATAGTGATTCTCCTTCCCCCCAAACTGCAGTCCTCTGAGGTTTCTCTAGCCAGCTGAGGACTGCTACCCTGCGCCTTACCCCTGTGCTCTGGGATCCAGATTTCCCTATCTGTTAACCAAAGGGCTGTTTTCAATCAAATAATTGTTACAAGAAGCAGACTGGCGCCTGGGAGCATGCTGTTAGAGAGCCAAATAGGAGACTGGGGTTGGGGAGTTTTCCCCTTGAGTGTCTGCTATTTTCATGTTTAATTTGTGCTGTTGAGGCCGGGTATGTGCAGCGCGCATCTGGACGCCAGGGTTTGGTTAAATGTTCAAACTGTGGCTTCCCCGGCGCCAGCCTGCCCGTCTTTGCCCCTAGGTTACATTCTCCTAAATTGCCTTTCTCTCCCAATCTTTTGCAGGCGTTTGGGGACTTTTTCTTTTTACTTTCTCTTTTTCTTTTGCACAACAAGAAGTCTACAGGATCTTTTAAGACATTTTTTGTTGTTGTTGTTATTTTCAACCATTTCACCAGGAAAAAACGAGTTGAATGGACCTTTTTAAAAAGAAAAACCGGAAGGAAAACTTAAGAATGATCATCTTCCCCAGGTGTTCTCCGACATGGACTGTCTGTGATACCGTTATTTATGAGAGACTTTCAATGCCCTTTCTACAGTTGGAAGGTTTTCTTTATATACTATTCCCACCATGGGGAGCGAAAAGAAAAAAAAAAACGTTAAAAAAATCACAAGGAATTGCCCAATCTAAGCAGACTTTGCCTTTTTTCAAAGGTGGAGCGTGAATACCAGAAGGACCCAGTATTCGGTTACTTAAATGAAGTCTTTGGCCAGCAATGGCCTTTTTGACGTGAGCCTACTGAATGCTGTGTGTATATATTTATATATAAATATATATATATTGAGTGAAACCTTGTGGACTCTTTAATTAGAGTTTTCTTGTATAGTGGCAGAAATACCTATTTCTGCATAAAAATGTAATGACGTACTTATGCTAAACTTTTTATAAAAGTTTAGTTGTAAACTTAACCCTTTTATACAAAATAAATCAAGTGTGTTTATTGAATGTTGATTGCTTGCTTTATTTCAGACAACCAGTGCTTTGATTTTTTTTTTTATGATGCTATGTTATAACTAAACCCAAATACCAGTTCAAATTTATGTAGACTGTATTAAGGTTATAATAAAAATGTGTCTGACGTCAACACCTGGATTCTGAATGATTTTTGAGATGTCTTGTGCTTGCTTCAGAGCACTTCCTCCTCCTCGTCTCTCTCCCCACTCTTTATCACATCTGTGTTCCATGCCAGCCCAGCAGACCAAAACCTTGTTACTGTGAGGAGCAAAGGGGACTTTCCTGGCAGTAGGATTCTGTGCCTGTGCACTGGGACAAGGTTTTAAACGGGATTGTGGGAGGTGACTTCCTTGAGTTAGGTCGCTGACATAAGTGTAGTCTAGAGAGACTAGTGGCTAGGTATGTGGAAAGCCACCTTTAAGGCAAGAATCAAATCTGGAAAGAGCAAAGGGGCTTTGGCTGTCCCTGTTTGCCCCTGGGAATGAAGCTGTTAAACCTGACGGGATCCAGCACTCCCTCCTCCACCTGTGGCTCACCTGGCCTTCCCCAGGCCAGCTGCCTTCCTAGTCCCTGGCTATTAACTGCTCTTCACCCTTGACTGCACTCCGAGCTGCAAGGAAAAGAGGGAAGGTGCGAGGAAGCCCCGCCCACTCGCCGAAAAAGGTGTCACCAACATTTTCACCTATTAGGTGCTTAGATTCAGTTCCCAAGTTGGCCGTGACATGGGTCCGGGTGGTCCTGGGAGGTGTGCAGGGAGAATTGGCACAGCCTACGGAAAGGAGGGGACAAGGAGCACGAGTACACAAGCCTCACCTGGTGCCACTTTCTAGGCCAAGCAGGTGTTTGGGTGGCGCCTGCTAGTCTGCCTTGGCTGAGGTGTTTCCTGTCCTCTGACATCGAATCCATCATGGTGAGTGGAGGAGGGGCAGCTTCGGTTCCGGTGGTCCCCGCCCCCTTCCTGCGGGGCGGGGTTCGTCCTTAATGGTTATACCCGGGATGCATGCTTTGGCCATTACACCTGGGCCTGAGACTGCCCTAGGGGCCCAGGCTGCGGCCCAACACACTAGTTGCCTGCAATAGCCCCTGCATGCACACCCGGACAACCCAGCATGCACTGCGCCCCCCACCCCCGAAAAAAAAAAAAGGCGGGAGAGAAGTATGAGAGCAAGTTGCTGCCCCATCCCTGTCCTCAGCCTAGTGTTTTTGCATGGCATCCTCTCCCCGATGGCCTGGGGGATCTGACCTTGAAGTACAGCCGTGCCACCTGAGCGACAGGGCCCTTCGCAGCACCGTTGGGAGCCGCTGGACAACCAACTACACAAAAATGACTCCTAACAAGCCGCTGCCGGGAGAAAGTGGCTTCTTTTAGAGGGGACTTTTAACTGCAGCTGGTGGCGCCGTGGAGGCCGAGCGCCACCTGCTGGCAAGCATGAGGGTCACCGCCAGCTGACGGTTCTGCTGTGCCCTGGCGAGGGTTCTGGGAGCACGCGGCCAGCAGCGATACTTTGACCAAGCCCTGACCAAGCCCTGGCGTGTAACCTTCTAAAAATGATTGATGTCATCCCCAAAGACTGTCACTAGCACGCATATAGAAAACCTCTTCACCTTTACCGCTCACAACCCATTTGCAAATTAGCACCTTACACTATGGTGTCTCCTGCCTCCCAGCTTGGGACTGGAAGCCAGATACAGTGTTAGGTCAGAAAGGTTGGCTTCATGCCTCTCCTCCTCTGTCTCTTAACTTTGCCTTTAGCCTTTATTTTTCCTGAATTGCTCAAGGCCTTTAAACCAGAACCCCAAATGTTACCTTATCACACACGATGGCTCTCAACCTGTGGGTCACTTTTGAGGTCAAATGACCCTTTCACAGAGTCATATACCAGATATCCTGCAATCACATATTTACATCACAGTCGTAACAGCAGCAAAATTACAGTTATGAAGTAACAATGAAAATAATGTTATGGTTGGAGGCTACCACGTGAGGAATTGTATTAAAGCATAGCATTGGTAAGGTTGCAGCGCTGGTAAAGCTGTAGCGTTGCATGGTCTGGATGGAATGAGCATGAGAGGATCTTCTCATCCGGGTCTTGATGCCTCCACTATACAAGATGTAGGTCTATTCGGCTCAATGCACATCTTATCAATTCTTGAAAAGTTCTTCCAGCTTCTAAACTTGGGTAATTTTGAGAATTTTAAATCATATCACAGGGCCAAATTTAATAACACCCTCACGGTTCATTTGTTGGTGTTTCTCATCATGTAAGTTTTACATTTCCTAACATTGGTTTATTTTATTTATACCGCTGGGGCTCAAAGCCAAGGCCTTCATAATGCCAGGCAAGCACCCGACCACTGAGCGACATCCCCAGCCCTCGACGTTATTTTTCTCAGAAAGATCTTTCTGTTCTTTAACAAGCCATGGTTTCTAAGATAACTCTGACTCCAACATGATGTTGAATTTGTTGTGGTTCTTTTGTTTTGTGCTTATGTCCGCTACAGATGCTGTTCATGCAGTATTTTATTTGTAATTTTAAGAAATAAAGGACTGGCTTTTTTTTTCCTTGTACTATCCTGCACTTGGTTTTTAGAATAGTAGGCACAGTAACTTCGGATAATAAGGTAGGTCAGTTTGTTCTGTGGCAAAATCCTAAAGAGATAGGCAGATGTACATTCCTCTCGTAGTATAGACACTCATCCTGAGTGTGTCACGCACAGCCAGTCAGTGGACTAACCAGTTCGGTCTATCATTGCTTCCTGCCGGTAGAGGGGTTTCCAGGTTGGAATCTAAGGGAGTGACTGTTGTATTCTTGCCGGTAAGAAGCTGCTTTAGAGATTCTTGGAGTCAACAATCCCTTGGATCCCAGAACTATGCAAATCCTCCTTAGCCTGACTCCTCAGGCATCCTTTGGGGTTTCCAGGCTTTGGGTGTCTCTCTGGCATGGACCTACTTACACTGTCGCTTTCTGCCCCTCCTCTTCCTATTTCATGATGGAGCACAGCACAGCTATTCCAGGCCAACTGTCTTGAAGCAGAACAATGGTAATGACCTATTGAGGACCCCAGCCTGACGTCTGCAGTAACAGAACAATCCAGCTGATAGCTCTATCTATGGCAACAATGGTGAGCCCTGGGTTTGTCCCTTATGGAAGAGGAGGAGTCAGAAGGCCCTGGCCTGAGAACCCAATCAACCCTCTCTCCTGCCACCCGGCCCTTCCCGTGACTGCTCATAGTCCCGTGAGTAAACAAGCACAATAAATCTGTGAGTTCACTTCTGGAATCCTTCCTCTACCCACATGCATAGACATTTCCTTACATCTCCCTAGGAAGAGTCACACAGCACATGGCAGAGACCCTTTAAGCATCGGCAGCAAGATGAGCCAAGAAGCCTAGGGGTGGGCATTCTGTTTAGTGAAGCAGGCACCATGAGGAGCTCTGGCCAAGACTGAGGGCGTGAGGAGAGTTTCTAAGGGCAGCCACACACAAGGAAAGAGCAGCGTGTCAGTGATCAGTGTGCACATACCTGGGCAGCCCCGGGTGAAGGGACCCTCTAAACAACCGCAGCTTTGGCCAACAACTGAAGACAAGATGTGGCAGGTTTGCCCAGCGGGAATTGAAAGCAAGATGTGGGAAGCAGACCGCCCAAAACATAGTGCACTGGCACTGGCCTGAGATACGGCACAGCAGCCCCGCTCCCTCGGGCAGCTTCCCTTGGAGAACTGTGTCCGCCCCCTTCCCCGGAGGACACCCCTCCTGTGCGTAGTTTGGGGTCAGGCCTTTCCCTGCTCCGAGAGATAAACAAGGCTGACTAGAACCAGCCCTGGGCACAAGCTCCTTGAAATGACCTGTCAGGAGGAAATCCCTGTTTATCATCTCATGATGTGCGTACGATGGGCCCTGCATATGCTTAAAACTATAGGATATATGCCCAAGCGTGAGCAGACCGTCCAAAGTGATGCAACAGCTCATCTGTCAACCAGGGTAAGGCTCAACTGCATTCCTCCGGAGGGTCAGCTCCTCCCTCCACCTAAATTCATAAAAATAAATAAATAAATAAATAAATAAATAAATAAATAAATAAATAAATAAAT
>NW_026585644.1:18634474-18650225 GCF_907164565.1 Psammomys obesus
AATAAATAAATAAATAAATAAATAAATAAATAAATAAATAAATAAATGAAATTAAAAAAACTATAAAGAACGCAGAGCTCTTAAGCCGAACTTACTCAAGCCAACTTCCATTCCCCCCCCCCCCCCCCCGCACGGTGTTCTATACTAAACTCTTACGGTCAGTAAATACACACTTGAATGTGTTCTCTGTGCTTTGTCCAATCTGTTGTTTAGACACCAAGAACCTGGACTGCAGGTCAGGGCACACCCGCCCATCTCAGCATAGGAGTGCAGAGCTTCTTTTCAAATTCACAACCACAATTGCCCCTACCCAGAGTACAGATTCACATAGTAGAAATGTTAATTCTGGGAACTGAAGCGTTAATTAAGATCAAATTAAGATTCTGGCCCCCTGAGTACCTACCTGACTGACAAAAGTAAAGTGTTTTTGTTGTTGTTGTTTCTTTGTTTTCATAGAGAAAATTCACAAAATTCTTACCTTTAGTGGCTGGGTAGAAAACACTTGTAATTTTAAAATACAACCAACACAGGAAACAATTTACTGTGTAGGCTAAGCAGCATGGACAGTGAAGAGGGAGCCCAAAACCAGAAGAACGATAGAGGGTCTAAATTAAGAACAGCAAAATGATTAGGAAAACACACACCCATAGTTGAACAAAAACACAAAATGTTAGATTAAAACAGTAAGATTTCAAAATGAAGGGGCATGACTGATCCTGGGTGTGATGAAGGAGAAAGTTTATTGGATGTAAAAGGGAGAGTGTAGCCAGAGGCAGGGACATCTGGGAGAGTCTAGAATGAGCGAGAGTCTGTGGAGAGGGGAGGAGGGGAGAGGAGAAGGGACACTGGGGAACCAGGTGCAGCAGCCAAGAGGGCAAAGGTACAAAAAAGGGCAGGTAATCAAAATGGCTGGATTATATAGGGAAGGGCGGAGGGAAGAGCAGCCTAGCCCTGGGGCCTGAGAAGTGTAGGGCGGTGGGCAGGGTATGCAAACCATACTCACAGGTAGGGACTGTGGGACGCTGGGAGAACCTGGCGGCCAGGTCTGCTTTGATATGTAAATAGGCACCTCAGCCCTTTGTCCCAGGGTTTGAGACGTGACACACTGAAATTCAAAACTGTGCACTAGGTGAAATCCAGGTTAGAAGCTACTGAAGAAAGACTTGACAAATCGGAAGGTAGGACTCAGGAGCTTGCACAAAGGGAGAGAAAAATATCAAGAGAGAGCAAGTGAGAGGCGCGAGGAGATGATGAGGTGGACCACGGGAGCACAGCTTGACTCAGGGCCGCATTCTGCAAAGCACCCAGCCACGGCCAGCATGAACATCGAGCATGTCTGGCCTAGGCATCCAACCGAGCAATGCAAAGCTCTCACAGAAGACAAACACAGCTTGTTTCACAGGCTGAGGACGCTCACTCCATACCTGCTCTTGTCCTTGGTGTACCTCTCAGTCCCAGCGTCTCCGGTACGCTGAGATGTCCCCTGCACGCGGGCCCCCATCTTCAGCAATGGCCTTCCGGCTTCTCCTCGGGAACTCTGATCCTGCCGCGTGATGCCGTGCTTCAGCTTCTCCCCAGGGCCTCTTCAATCCCTCCGCGGTCTCCCATGCTGCCAAAACCACTGCACACGGAAGAGTCCACACATCACCCAAGTTTGGCTGCCAGCTTGCGAAGGATGCACCACGGTTCTGTGTGCGGACCCTGAGGGAAGCTATCCTTCCCTGACGACCTCGGTGGTGCTGGTCTCTTCTTAACCACGGCTGATTCTTCAGCTCCAGCTACTGAGCATCAGTTGTCCCAGGAAAGCGAAAGTTTCACTTCGGAAGATTCTTAATGAGAAACGCCAACAGCCCCGATGAAGTTTTTGCCTCCCTCTGAAACGTCACAAGCCCCGCGGCCTTGTCTGCATCTCTGTGGGCATTCCTATCCACCAAGCTCCCATCACAAACAGCTCCCTCAACTCCAGGTACTCAACGGTCTTTTCTGTCTAAAAATGCTCCAACATCCTTCAACAATCCTCCCCCAAAAAGAGCATGGTCAGGCCCATCACCTCTATGCCCAACTCTAGTCTGTCACTGAGAGTAACCGAGGCAGGAACTCAGGAGGCCAAGGAGAAATGCTGCTTACTGGCTTGCTTCCCGAAGTTTATTCAGCTTCTTCTTCTCTCCTCCTTCCTTCCGTCCTTTGAGATAGGGTCTCACCATGTATCTTTAGAGGCCTCGGACTTACACAACCGCCCCTGCACCTTCCATACTGAGCTCAAAGGCACCCACTACCTGCACGCTCAGCTTGCTTTCTTACAGCTCCCAGAACCACCTGCCTAGGGACGGCGCCTCCCACAGTGGGCTGGGACCTTCCACATCAATCATTAATAAACGAAATGCCCCACAGCCCTGTCCACAGGCCAATGTGATCGAGGCAAGTTTTCAGTTGAGGCGCCTCTCTGCCCAGGTGACTAACTTATGTCAAGTGTAATTACATCCACCTCTGTTCATTAGCCCAGCTGACCGTGACCTAGAAATCTACCCAAAAGTCATGTTTGCTGAACTATGAATAATACTGTGCCAGGTTAATGAATTTAGCATCTTTTCTCTTGTTGTTTTCTTCTCGTCTTTTTTTTTTTTTTTTTTTTTTTTGGAGATGGGTGAATATGTGGAGTCTCATTATGTAGCTCAGGCTGGCCTCAAACTTATAGCCAACTGCCTGCTTTTGCCTTCCAAATACTGGGATTAAAGGTATGGGCCACTACACCTAGCCTTGTCTTTTTTTTTTTTTTTTTTTTTTGGTTTTGTTTGTTTGTTTGTTTTTGAAACAGGGTCTCACTGTGTAGCCCAGATTAGCCTAGACTTGCTATTTAGCGAAGGCTGGCTTTGAACCACACCCACCCCACACCCACCTTTCTGCCTCAAACTTCTGAGTCCTGAAATCACAAGTGTGTGCCACTGTGCCCACACTTGGATCAGTTTTAGTAGCAAATGCTTGAGACAAAAAAAAATAAATGTCTGGCTAAAAATACATAATCTCTGAACAAACGTCACAAACAAAAGTTTTTTACACATTTTCTAAGATAGGGAGGGGGTATAAAGCAGCATATAGCAAGATAGCCTTAGTGTAAGAAAAAAGATAGTCATAGTTTTGGAAATAAAGGGGGAGGAAAAAAATAAGCCAATTAAAACATTTATGGGAGAGGGGCAGACAGAACCCCTGTCTGATATAATTCAGCAAAATACCTGGACCTGGCCAGTATTTAATAAAGCATGCTTCAAAAATTTGGCTCAAGAATTGTGGTAGTGGTCTTATTCTCACCCGTGGGGTTAACATGCCTACATGGAGAGGTCAGAAGACAATTTTGTAGAGTCAGTTCTCTTCTTCCACTTTTACAGGGGCTCCAGGAATAGAACTTAGGTCGCCAGGCTTTTGTGGCAAGGGTTACCTGTTGAGCTATCTTGCTGGCCCCCAGTTTATTTAAAAACTGAATGAACTAAGGGAGATCATCAAGCACTCATCCACCTTTCCAGGGTGAGCTGTTAGGATGATGATGGTGAAACACATGATACCAGAGGTCATTGTGTTAGGTGAAGTCAGTCAGACTTAGAGAGCCAAGTAGTGTGTGATTTCTTCCATGGGTGGAAAGATGAACAAGAGCAAGGATAATAATGATGATGATCATGATAATAGTAAGTCTATGACCTGGTAGTAGTGGAAGGACCGCTAGGGGAGGGTTGGGGAGGTGGGGGCAGAAGAAGGGAAGAGGAGGAGAACAGAGGGTAGAAGGCAAAGACCAAACTAGCCCTGTGTGTCCCCCAGCACAGGGACTCCCTGGTCCCCCATGCAAGGCTCTAGCTGTTGGCTCCATTGTTCATTCATGCAGATTGACCTTAATCTGTGGAGACCTTGACCTCTTGCCTCTAAGCATCCATTCTCACTGGGCAAGATTTGTGCAGCTGTGATGGATACCTGTGGTGAGTCCCACCAACCAACAAGAGAAAAAAAAAAAAAAAAGCAAAGGGAAAAAGTGGTCCAGAGCTAGAGAACTTCTCCCCCTTTGCCCCACTGCTATTTTCAGGAAAGAATGTATGTGGATACGCCTGTCATGAGCCCAGATTTCTCCACCTAGAGGCAGCATTGGAAATTTTGTTTCACATATAAGATATCCTTTAAAATGCTTTGTTTGTTTTGTTTTTTGTTTTTGGCCAGGCATGGTGGCACTTGGGGAGACAGAGGCAGGTGAATCTCTGTGAGTTTGAGGCCAGCCTGGTCTACAGAGAGAGTCCAGGACAGCCAGGACTACACAGAGAAATTCTGTCTTAAAAATAATAATAATAATATATATATGTATATATATATACCCATACATAAACATATACACATGTAAACATGCTATTTTATTCACCCCCTTTGCCGATTCCTTCCCTCCGACAAGTAGCAATACCCCGCTCCCCACATTCATCTGATTCCTCTTCTCTCCCTACATTCCTTTTAGACCTCTCTCCCTTAATCTCCTTTCTGAATTCGTCACCTACACATGCACACTCATGCACACTCACGCATCTGTGCAGATCCTGCATGTGAGAAAAGCAACTCTTTCCCCTCTGGTTTGCCACACAGGCAAGCTTTGACTTCAGTGTTAAGCGGCTTCATGGCTCTGGAGGAAAGTTAGTCAAAACTCAACATCGCTTCAAATTCTGTCTCAAAACTACGGAAGCAAAGCCAGGCACAGACATGCTTAGCGTCCTGGTTTTATCAGAGCTTCCTGAAGCCCATCAGTTTAAAAAAAAAAAAAAAAATGCACACATTAGAAATGTCAACTGAAATTGTAATTCCCTAGAGTAAAATATTTTTTTTAAGTGAAAGAAATCTCCTGTTTGAATTTAATCCAAATTGATTGAGTTGATTTGCTTTGAAACGTACTCACTAGGAAATGATTTACACTTTCTCTGATTTTGTGCCTGACAATGGTTTCTGAGAGTCCTCTCAAGGCAAATATGTGATCTATGCCTGCAAACATGGGCTGATAGGAAGTAATTCTAATCATACCGGAGGGACCGGACAGAGACAAGACTGTCCCCAGGGACACACCTTGGCCCAACAGAGAAATGCAACAAAGAAACAGAAACCAATGCAGAGAAGAACCAAAAGCCTGAACAAAAAAATACACCACTTATCCGGAGTGCCGCTTTGTATGGTTGTTTCCCGAGGCCGCTGTGGTCTGAACATGTTAAATGGAAAATTCCAGAAATAATTCATAGCTCCAAGTGACTTTTAGCACCGTATGTTACGACTGCCTGGCTTATGAGTTAAACACTGCGGCTGGCTGACGTGACTTTACCTCACCGTGCCTGGAGAGGAAAACGCAACGCACCTGGGGTTCCACTCCAGGTTTCTGAGGCCCACTGAGGACCCTGAGCCGCATCCGCCGAGGACAACCAGGCAGATGGCAGCAGGACTCTTTATGCTACTAATTTATATTAAAATCTGTCATTTGTAGGAAGAAAATGTCAGCCCCAGCTGAGCAAGCATGGCGCCCCATCCCTGTGCTGTCTACCCGTCTATCCTTTGCTCCAGACACAGCAACTCTCGCTGACTAGAGCATCGATGCCCCAGCATCTGGCTGCCCCTACCACGCACCAGTGCAGGACTCCCTGTCCTTCGGAAGGACAGGCCAGGACCTGAAGGACAAATGAGGCACAGAGGCAAGACACACAAACTCAAGACTAGCTAAGCTACAGTCTCTCCGCCCCAAACCTAAGGTCACATCCTAGACGCTGAGGTACTTGAACTCTGCAGGTCTCAGTCAGTTGGGGTGGAAGACAGCCAGCAACTCCCAAGTGCCTTTCAGGGGGTGCCACTGTTCTGCCCACCAGAAGCCCCACCCCACATTTCCTCATCCCAGCCCATGCAGCACCTGCTCCAGAGGGCACAGCAGCCTTTCTAAGACTGGAAAAGCCAGCCCACTGGCTGTCCCTCCTCAGCTCGCAATGGCCCTGCTGGACTCTCCCTTCATGAGAAAGATAGCATAAGGTGCTGTGTACTTTTTAAAAAATCTTTTATTTACATTTCTCTTATCTGTTTCTTCCTATTCCACCCCAACCCCTTCCAACACCCCAACACCAGGTAGGAGAGAGAAAGGGTAAGTGGGAGAGGGGACACAGTTCTCTTAGCTGCTTCCTGCTGATTAGGGTTGTTGGGTTCCTTGGAGCCAATCCAGTCCTCATTTCAGGAGATCTCCAACTTCTTGTCTCACAGCTGCAACCAGGAGCAGCAAGGGGAACCAGGAGCAGCCTTGTTCTTTCTCTGAACTTCTCACCCTCTGACCTCTGGCATTTATTCTCTCTCCAGAGTCCTCAAATTCAAACTATCTGCAGCTGGCAGAGAGCCCCTCTCAGAGCCCACATGAGGCAAATAATCTGCTGCTGTGGACCATCTGAATCAGTCCCCCATCCCACACCTAGGATTAAAACAAAAAACATGTTTACATCCACAACACCAAGGGCTGGAGATGTCCCCCCACAGCATTTTTCTTGTTCCGCTTACTTGTTAATACTTGATGCTTAATTGGAAATTGTGTCCCTTAGCCAAGTACAGGACAGTTGAGGGCTCATCAAGTGCAAAGGCCCTGAGACAGCAGAGCGGCTGGGAAGTGTGACGCATTGAAGAGGAGGAGGTCCCAGCACCGCAAGAACAGGTGGGACTGGAGAAGTCAGTAGAGAGAGAAGCTGGGCTGCCGAGGGCTGGGCCACTGGGGAGTTCAGCAGAAAAGCAAGGGAAGCAAGCTGTAGGAGCAAACACCTGTTTGGGTTTCTTTACACAACGCACCTGTCTGCTGTTATCATCAGCTTAGTAAAACAAAAACAACAACAACAAAAAAAAAAAAAAACAATAAAACCGTCACAATGACAACAAATTCAAACTGCGTATCATAATTTTGATCCCTTGACAGCTTTGCAATGCTTAAAATTAATATACCACGTCCCCTGCAAAGCTGGGCCACGTGCAACACAGACAGACAGTTTTGTCCGGACAGCAATGCTGTGGCTACTCAGTGTGCATGTGTGTGCATATCTACGTATGTGTTTGGTTGGCTGGGTTTTGAGCAGCATCTTGTGTGGCCTAACCTGTCCGGGAGCTTGTTTGGGATGTAACGCAGGATTATCTTGAATTCCTGGTTTTGTTGCCTACACTTCCAAGTTCTAGAACCACAGCCACCAGCTTACCAAATGCCCTTCAGTTTGGTATTGGAGGCAGAGTCCCTCCGCCCAGAGCTGACCTCAAATTAAACAGTCTTCCTTCCTCTGCCGCCCCAGTGCTGGGATCACAGCTGTGTACGATCACATCTGGCTTTGTCTCTACTTTGTTTGGAGTTCCTGGATCAAAGGAGCAGAGTGATCAATAGATAAAGCATGACATGCAAATGCGAGGACCCGAGTTCAGACCCCCAGGATCTATGGCAAAGCCAAGCAAGTGTCACAGTCATCCATAATCCCAGTCAGTACCTGGGAAGCAGAGACAGAGCATCCCAACACCCATGGCTAGTTAGACTAGTCCAGAGCGAGCTCTGGGTTCAACTGAGAGGCCCTGCCTCAATAAAGAAAGTAAAGAAGGGCCAAAGAAGACACCAGGCATCAACCTCCAGTCTTCACACAAGTGTGCCCACACACATGCAAACACACACACATGCATGCATGCCCAACATACATAAACACCCCGCCCCCAAAGAACCAAATGAAATGAAGACACCACGTCCACAAAGTTCAGTAAGCAAGTGTTTGGGTGATTGACGCCTGAGGGGCAGAGGGAGAAGGAGTCACTCACCAGCTCCGACGGGCTGTCTGCAGAACGGATCTATTAACCTGGAGGTAGATCTCATTTTCAAGAGCTCAGCACATTAAGCTAATTTGTTTCTACATTTGATGTGGATTGTTTCCTCTCAGGATTCTCAGAACCGTAATTACTATATTGCAACAAATGCTGAAGTTGAACGCCTCATTCGCAATGTATTTACATTGTTATTCCGGGAGTCAAAAAGAATCCACCTTTCTCAAAACCTTTCCAAAACACACATTTTCAGTGTCAAAATTTTGTGCAATAATACATTCTCATAAACTCTTCCACCTTTTATCCTCTGATCTTGCTGTGAAATAGCATGAGTCTATTTTTGCTAAAAATATGCACATGAGGAGCTGGAGAGAAAGCCAAGTGATTAAGAACTCTTCCTGCTCTTCCAGAGGACCTGAGCTTAGTTCCCAGCACCAACACTCAGCAGCTCTTTATTTAACTTCATCTCCAGGAGATCCAGCGCCCTCTTCTGGCCTCCCAGCACTCTGGCATGCATGTGCACATAGCATCCCCGACACACACCTGGTTCTGTGTCCCTGCCCTCATATTCTGCCCTCATATCCTGTCTTCTGTAGGTCAGGTTTATGCACTGTTGGGGATTGAACCCAGGGCCTCATGCCTCACCCCCTGCATTAGTTTTTTATTTATTTTTATTTTTATCTCATTTAAAGATTTATTTGTTTGTTTATGTATACAATGTTCTGTCTGCATGTACACCTGCATGCCAGAAGAGGGCACCAGATTTCATTACGGATGATTTGTGAGCCACCATGTGGTTTCTGGGAATTGAACTCAGGACCTCCGGAAGAGCAACCAGTGCTCTTAACCTCTAAGCCATCTCTCCAGCCCACCATCAGTTTTTAACTCTCTGATGACTGTCTGCCCAGACAAACTCCACAGAGGCACAAACGGCGTGAGCTGAAGACTCAGGGCCAGCAGTCAGTTACTGTTCTGATGTCATTTTATCAGCCAGTCATTTAGGGTTCCTGGCTACATTTAATTTAAAAAGTATTAGCTGGTGATAAATTCAGGTCTGAGACGCAGAGACTATTTGTTGGGTAAGATCAAATACCCAGCCCCCACATAGTTGAGCATGCCTCTTGCCCTAGCATTGTGGGGTGGAGACGGGTGAACCCTGGGATTCTCTGGCCAGCTAGTCTTGGCCAAGAGAGCTTCAGGCACAGTGACAGACCCTTTCTCAAACACTAAGGCAGAGGGACTTAGAAGACACTCAGTGCTTCCCTCCAGCCTCCACACACGCACATGTGCTCAGACGCAAAGCAGCAGTAGAAAACATGGCAGTGAGCTGGGAATGGTGACACGTACCTGTAATCTCACACTCTGAAGCCAGCAGTTCAGGGCCGGCCTGGAGTACATGAGACTTTGTCTTAATAAACAGCGCCCCCAATAGAACTTGGTTCAAGCTTGCAGAGAGATAGCACCTTGGGTTACTGGTAGGCCAGACAACATGGGTGGCATGGAAGACCTTCGGCTGGCAGTGTAGCACATAAGATGCTATGCTGCCAGCTGTGTGGGTGGGGGACAAGGCCACCTGAATGCAGGGCCTTCCCACGGTGCCCAGGATGGGCAGGGATTCTCTCTAGAGACTCCAGGGGTATCTCCAGGGGTGCCCGTGAGACCAGAGGAGCTCCTGCCTAAGGGAGAGTGCTGCTGGGTCCCAATGGCCTGTGACACCTGGACACAGCCCGTGCCTGGTTCTCCGGATCCTGACTCCCGGAGACCTCCCCCTCCCCCCAGACACATACACTACTGTAAAGGGCTTCCACACCTACAGAGCAAACTGCGTGGTGATGATAAGGTGGCTGAATTACAGCACCAAGATGAGAGTCACTGAAGCTTCCTTCCCCCTGGGAACCAGCATAGCGGTGCATGCCTGTAATCTTAGTACTTGGGAGGCAGAGGCAGAGGCTCGCTGCAGGTTCAGGGCCAGCCTGTGGGCTGCAGAGCTGGCTCAGCAGTTGAAGCACTTGCCCTGTAAGCAGCAACTGTGAGTACCAGAGCTCCGATCTCCAGAACATATGTGAGTACCTGGATGGACATGGCAGCCATAATTCCAACAGCCCAGACTCAGGGACCAGGAAGCCAGGAGCAAGCTGGCTAATTAGACTAGCCACACTGGCAAGCTATGGGTTTAACTAAGAGACCTCGACTCAATGAGTTAGGTGAAAAGTGACCAAGAAAATATTCCAGACAGCAGCAGAGAACCTCCACACATGTACACCACACACACACACACACACACACACACACACACACACACACACACAGCCAACCTGAGCTACAAATTAAATTTAAATTCAAGGGCAATCTGGGTTACAGGCTGTAACCAAGTAAGACCTTGTCTTGAGAAATAAAAGCCTCACCTGACACTTAAGTCTAGAATGTTCTGTAGAATGTCATCTTCAGGGCTTCCTTTGGAGGAAGGGCGCCGGCCTCTGAGACATGGGACTGAGAACCTGCTGTAGCCACACCGAGGGGCACTGGGCTTCAGGGACAGTGCCTGCTGACAGCACAGGGAGGAGGAGCAGGGAACAGGAAGGTCTGTGGGACACAGAGGGGGGTCAGCGCCCAGGCTCACTCAGCCCTCACAGTGCAGTTCCTTCTCACGGGAGCGAGGGCCTGCCTCACTGAGTAGGCCTCCTGTCAGCGAGTCGGAAAGCAGAGAGAAGGGCATGCTGGGGGCTCTGCTTGCTCTCTCTCTTTCCTTTTTATTCGGCCCAGGAGCTCAGGCGATGGGATGGCATCACCCACAGTGCAGTTAAACCTCCCAGGAAATGTCCTCACAGACATGCCCAGGTGATAAATAAATCCAGCTGGGAATGGAGATGAGCCACCACTCATGTGTTACATCATAACGAATAGCAATAGGAAAAGATGGAAAGAGACAACAGTGGGGTTTTCGGGGGGCGGGGGGAAGGGGTTGTGTGTGCTAAAGATGACATTTTGACTGCTGAAACAGACATGCTGCCCTTGTTTTAATGCTGGTGATGACGGCCATCAAAGGGCCCTTCGAGCCCCTTGGGTGCACTTCCAGAGCAGCGTAATGTTTTACTGCAAAAATCTATTTTTGTAGACATTTAAACCGATATAAAAATTTGAGATGGCAAGGAAAAAAGTGTGAGAATGTACGTCTTTTCGCACGATGTTAAGGGGTTTGCATGAACAAAAATGTTTAGATTATACTTCTAAAGTGCTTGATCTCTTTTTGTTTCAGACTGTGTTCAGGGTACGAGCTAGCACGTTAGAACCTACCCCAGACGGGATGGTGGAAGGCAGCCATTCCACACTGTGTTGCCAGTATTCTGTCTTAAAAAAAATTCTCCAGGGCTTTGGTGGGAGAGAACTTCCCTCAGTTGGGTGTATAATGTTAAGTCTATTTTTATTGATGATAAAGACGACCACGAGTGTGTGTGTATAGTGTTTGCACACCTGTGTGGACAGGAGGACTTCAGATGCTCTGTGCTATCCCTCTCCCCTCTGCTTCACTCATTTTGAGACAGGGTTTCTCATTGGAGCTGGGATAAGGCTGGCAGCCAGCAAGCGCCAATGACCCTCCTGTCCTCATAGCCATGGGTCTGGGGATACGGGTGCATCTAGGTTTTCACATGAGTGGTGGGAACTGAACTCGGGTCCTCATCTCTGCAGCAAACACTGTCACCCACTGAGTCATCTCCCCAGCCCTAACCAGGTGTTCTTGCATAAGGCACATCATATAGTTATGGCCAATGGGGAGGTCGTGGCTGGGGTATCCCAAAGCCTTTCTCATGCATGCTTTATATTTTAATTCTGAGAGAGGTCTCTCTGTGTAGCTCTGGATGGCTTGGTACTTACTCTGTAGACCAGGCTGGCCTCATACTCACTGGGCTTCCCCTGCCTCTGCCTGCTGAGGGCTAGGATTAAAGCTGTGTGCCACCCTTGATGGTCAATGCTGGCTGTCTCTGGCAACTCTTACGTATCTGGGTTTTTGCTTTTTGTTTTGTTTTGTTTTGTTTTTCCTGCCTGGACTTCCTCGCAAAATGGCAGCTACACACAACAGTATGGAGGTCTGGCGAAACAGCCGCCGAATGCAATCGCTTTTCATGACCTAGTCTTGAAAGTCATAGGGCATCGCTGTCACTGAGTCTCACCGGAAGGAATCATGAAGTCCATGGGCAGTTCAAGGGAAGGGACTCGTGTGGGGAGGGGACATGGGCAGAACCCCTCCTTGTGCTGTGGCGGAGCGCTAGAACAGCATGCACAGCCACAAATTCTTCTGCGGGCAGATTTTGAAGATACGAATGGAGGCAGATCACTGCAGGGAGAGGAGGGACAGATCCCTCCCAACCGTGGAGCTATCAGAAATGAATGGGAAAGGCTCCATGCTCCACAAAGGGGGCCTGTTTGGGAGACTATGGTCTTCTAGGGCGGAGGGGGTTTCCTGCCGTGCTTCTGGGGAGATGAAACCCAGCCAGGACAGACGCACACCCACCCTGTCCCCACATCTGTCAGGTGGCAGGGCTGGCACGCTGCGGCCTCTTTGGCTTTCCTCTTGGCTTTACCTTTGGGGTTCTTTGTGTTCCCAGAGTGTCTGGGGGGGGGGTGAATAGGCCCCTTGGAACCAAGTGGCCGTCTTCCTTCAATACGGAGGCGGTCGGTACTCTCTGGTATCTGATTGCCCCTCCCCCAGTGCTTTTTTTCCTTCATTGGAAAATGTCAGTTAAAATTCACACCCATAGTATAACGACAGAGATGTAAAAAATAGAAGTGGCTTTCTGGTGAGCCGCTGTCGCTGTATCGCCCTTGCATATGGCTTCCAGCAAGAATGTTGGGTTCCCCCCCCCCTTCCATTTCACTGATGGTTTGGCTATAGGCTCTCAAAAAACTTGGGCTCTTGCCTATAGCTAAGAATATAAGGGCCTTACGGAGAAAACGTTAAGTGTATAGAAATCTTTAATATGTGTTATTTTGGGATTGAATATCAACATCAAATATAAAACTCAAGCCCCCTTCCCTAGCTAGTAATGGTACACGACCTCTTCTTCCCTCCCCATGGAAGGGGTCCGAGGACTTGTCCAAATTTTTCAGAGCCTCCTTCCTTTTGTCTATTTCAGCCAGCCACTAGGACAAAAGGGGCCACCAACCTCAAGAAAGAGACTGAAGCCTTGTGGTACGAGCCTTTCATCCCAGCACTGGGGAGGCAGAGGAGGACGGATCTCTGAGTTCAAGGTCAGACTGGTCTACAGATCAAATTCTAAGACACCCAGGGCTACAAAGGGGGACCCTGTCTGGGGGGAAAAAAAACAAACAAAAAACAATGGGATGGAAGGGGTGGAGACGGCTCAGTGGTTAAGGGCACTTGCTGTTCTTCCAGAGGGCTCAAGCTTGATTCCTCGACGCCACGTGGCAGCTCAGAGCTACCTGTCATTTCAGTTCCAGGAGATCCAAAGCTCTCTTCTGTCTGACTCAGGCATCAGGCATGAACACGGTACACAAACATACACGCAAATAAAATACACATACATATTTTTGAAAATTAGTAATTAAAAATGAAAAAGGATGGGACTGAAGAACAATCTCAACAGTGAATGTTTCCAGGAATAGTGGGGGCTTCCCCCGGGTGATCTTCATCCTCACTGGTGGACGGGGCGGGGGGGGGGGGGGGAGAGCTTCCGAATGGTGGTTCCCTTGGCTGATGTCCTGGACACTGAGTCAACCTTGTTTCTACACCTGTTTTTAAAACGGCCATCTCAAGTCCCCAAAACCTAATAGTAAGACTTTCTAAGTTAAAAACTATGTGTCGGGGCTGGGGAGATGGCTCAGCAGTTAAGAGCACTGGCTGCTCTTTCAGAGGATGGGGTTCAGTTCCCAGAATCCACGTGATGGCTCACAACCTTCTATAACCTCAGCTCCAGGGCATCAAAACCCTCTTCTGGCTTTGTGGGCACTGTATACATACATACACTCAGGCTAAACACTCCTATGCATTAAATAAAAATGAAGAAGTCGTTTAAAAGAAGAGCCCTAATAAACGTGGAGTCTTGAATATAGTCTTAGGATGGCAAGATTAATTTGTCATATCTAGTATACACACACATATATTCTATAAATCATATTATTAAACCAATGCGAAAAATAGATGTAAAAAAACATTGTTTTATAGATATGTCAAAATTATCCATGCCACTGTGGTTATAGAAATACTATTATTCTCAGGGACTGGAGTGATAGCTTGGAGGTTAAGAGCACTGACTGCTCTTCCAAAGGACCCAGGTTCAAATCCCAGCCACCCATGTGGTTGCACCTGTTTGTAATTTTAGTTCCAGGGGATCTCTTACCCTTACACAGACACACTTGGAGGCAGAACACCAATGTAAACAAAGTAAGAAATAAGAACAACACTGTTATCTTCCGCTCAGAGCTCAGCTAAAACCGGGGAAGTATTTTATGTGGGTGGGCGGGTGGGCGGGGGTGTTACTATCTGGGGAAAGGTTAGTGACCTAGTGAGTTACAGTGTTCTACAGTGTGTGCTTGCATAGCAAGTTATGTCCTTGGGTTCAAAACCAAACCTAAGTGCAGCCTGGGAAGTAACTTTGAGATAGCTTGCTTGACTCTTAACTAAGACAGACACGTGGAAACCCTCGTCACCTAGACATTTTGGCAGCTGGAAGAAATGCCAGATTCCCTACTAAATCGAGCGCTTTAGTGGCACAGCAAGATAAGCCTGGAGGAGTTGCAAGGCCAAAATTATCCCTGCCATTTCCACCAAATGTTTCTGCAGAGCAGCTAGCGCGGCGTCTACAGTGGGAAGTTAGCCTTTTCCGGAAGGGGCGGCCCCTGCCACGGGCCTCAGCAACGGGGTGTCCACTCAAGGTGAGCCTTGGCCCCTGCTCGTGAGGCAGTGTCTGCAGAGATCTGCCTTAATTGCTTTTCCTATCGCCGTGATACGAAATACCCAACAAGCGCCGAGGGAAGAGAGGAAGGACTGGGTTCCTCAGGTTCACGGCTTTAAGGTCCGATCGTCTGCAGTGGTAGGGATGGTGTGGCCGAGGAAGTGGCTGAAGGCTGTGGGTCACCTCCCCAGAAAACCGGAAGCAGAGAGGAACGCTAGTGACCACCCAGCTTTCTCCTGTTTCCTCTTTTATTCCATCCACCACCCCAGCCCAAGGGATGGTGCTCCCTGCTTTCAGCGTTGATTGTTTTCTTTTTCCGGAACAGGATCTCCCTACGTAGCTCTGGATGTCCTGAAACTCACTATATACACCCTGCTGGCCTTGAACTCAGAGATCCACCTGCCTTACCTCTCAAATGCTGGGACTAAAACTCTCAGGCCTGAGGTGGGTCTTAATCTCTCAGATAATCCCCCACGGAAATGCCCCCAGGGCTCGCCATAAGGCGTGTGTGTCTTGAGGTTACCCTCAGCCTATTTTAGCGCCATCAAGTTTACAATGAAGCCCACCCCAGCGCTCAGCCCCACCACCCCAAAGTGACCCAGCCTCCTGAAGGTGGCATTCCACCCCCTGCCCCGTCCCCTCTCACAGCAGAGCTGGCTTGTGTGACTAACAGTGACCGTGGGCCACTTCAGAAACAGGCTATAAAAGAAAGCACAGCTCCTGCGTGCAGCCTCTGTCCCTGTGAGTGCTTACCTCTCGGGATGCCAGCCACCAGATTAGCATCCCTTCAGAGAGGCTCTTCTGTCAAGGAAACAGAAACCTTTGGGCTAAGGGCTGTGGAGGCCTGTAGGACAGGAGTGAGCACTGTTCAGATGAAACCACCCGGGGAAGCTGTTCTCAGACTCCTCCCATCTGATTTGGTGCGTGGCAGTTAAGTGTGTGCTGTTTTGAGCTGCTAACTTTGGGGAGATTTGTGTGTGTGTGTGTGTGTGTGTGTGTGTGTGTGTGTGTGTGTGTGTGTGTGT
>NW_026585644.1:18650235-18666487 GCF_907164565.1 Psammomys obesus
TGTGTGTGTGTGTGTGTGTGTGTGTGTGTGTGTGTGTGTGTGTGTGTACCTTACATTTGATTCACGATGAGTCCCTTCTCACCACATGTGAGAACCCAGGGGTCGGCTTTCTGCCTGGGAGAAGGAAGGAGCCGTCTGGAGGACGACTCCACTCGGGTAGAGCCCGAGCCCAACAACAGGAGAGCACGCTAGGCCTTCATGAGCCCCGCTGCGTTTGCATTACGTCTGCTCCAGGCGAGAGGCATCCAGTTCACAGCCCCCAGGCGACGCACTCATTCACACACTCAGGCAGCATGTAACACGCCTACAGCACCAGCCCCAAAAATAGTATGGAGGGACGGGACTGGCTGGGGTGTGTCGGCTTCTAGTCTAGCCAATATGGGGGAGCGCTCGGCTCGGAGGGAGAGAGCTTGCCTCAAAAATAACATGCAGGAGGACACTTGATATCCTCTTCTAGTTTGTGAGGATAAGCGCAGGGCACGTACAACGTGCATACAAACATGCACGTAAGCTTGCACACACACACACACACACACAAACAAGAATAAATCAATACAGTTAAAAAGAAGAATTGGCAGTCGCTCAGTGTAAACATTCTCCAGCCTTTGGGTCCCATTTCTCCCTCTCTGGAAGTTGTAGCAGAGTTTTTACACGAGTAACAGCTGGTTTTACTCTCAACCTTCTTTGCTCATTCCCAGACAAAGTTGAAAAAAAAAAAAAACAAAACACAAGACACCCTTTGATAATCTTTTCCCCACATATTTTTGATAGAACCCTTCTTACAAAGGGTTCTGTCTCTCCTTTATCTGTTTTTCAAAAATTTAAACACATCAGTTTCCTTTTTCCCACACGAGTCCTCCTGCCTCAGAAGAGTCTTGGCATACTGTGTTCTCTCATCTGTGAGGTCCAGTTTCCAAGACTAGAGATCTAGTTTTTTTCTTGGTTTAATGTCCTGTTTTGCTTGAGTATTTGCTTCAGGAGCTTCCAGAAAGATCCAGGTGAAGTAACCTATTTTATCGGTGCCCTCTTTCTGTGAGGGCCAGTGGCTAGGTCAAGGTCAAAAGCGATGCAAGAGATAAGATAAGAGATAAGGCTCCCATCCTTTGGGGACAGATAATAACTTGTGCTCATGTTTGCTGAATTAAATTCGATATATGCTGAGGGCAATGGGTGGTGTTCCTCTTTCGCAATTGATTTAGACGATAACAACGAAGATTTTTCTTTTAATGTGGACGCGCTTTACAGAATGCATCAAGAGTCACTTGGGGAAAAAAACCTTTGCTAAGCTGAGCCTTCTGCTGGAAGAACTTGAAAAGGGTTCATTGTCCTCGTTTACAGGAAGAGAAGACTACCGATCATCCTTCCCAATGCAGCTCACAGCTCTCACCTCAAAGAGTGTAACTCGCAGCTCACTCTGAAGACAAATATCAGTGTCCACAGCCCAAGAACACAGATTCTGGTCACCCCAAATACCGTATCACAATGTGGTAATAGCTTCGTGACTTTTTTTAAAATAGTAGCAGAGCATAGAGATTCATCGACCAAGGCACTTCAAACACACTGCTGGAGTCAGGGAGGCAGGTTACAGCAATGCAGGGAAATCTCTACTCAGTCACTATCAGGTGACATGCTGTTTAGTGGAAGCTGAGGGTCTGTCCGAGCATTCCAAAAGTACTTACTGAACAGCCGTAAGGAGGTTAGGGCACACCGAGCCAGGGATGAGCAGCTAAAGCTAGCCAGAGAGAAGTTTCTGGATCTGCAACATCCCAGGCCCCCACCCCTGCCCTCACCAGAAGGGGAGTTCTAATCAGTCTATTAAACTTGTAGAGTGTTTCTTGGGACTTCAGTTCTCATCCCGAGCGGAAATAATGCTATATTTTCCAGAAGTGAGCTTGTTGGTGCTTCTCCAGTTCTCTCTCTCTCTCTCTCTCTCATACATCAATAATAAAAAGGTTTTACAGTGAGTTGACTCTATTTTTGGGTCTGTTCCATGGGCTCTCCTACCCTTGGTCTGCTCTCATTCCAGTACACACTGCACTGTTGTTGAGGTTCATATCATTTCAGTTTTGTTTTTGTTGTTGTTTTTATCGGGCGGAGATCTCACTCTGTAGCTCAGGCGGGTCTCTTGGTGACACAAATATCTCTAGGTAGAGTGAGTCCCAGGCCAGGGTGGCCTCAGGTGCCAACCCCTGGCTACTGAGGGTCAGAGAAGAGGAAGGCAGAAGGAGATGGGGAGGCCTGGCGTTGGGCATTGGCTCTGCTGAGCAGGAGGACTGGTGCTCACAGAGCTCCCCACTCCACTCCTTAATAAGGCCCAGATCCTCGAAGATAGAAGCTCACCTGCCTTCGGAAAGTGCTGCCAGTGAGCTGAACAGTGAGCTGGGCAAACACCATTGTCAGGCGCTGGTTACTGCTCTTCCTTATTCTGGAACTTAGGCCCCCTGACTCTCAGTCCTTCGTTTAGGAATGAGGTCACAATATTGACCTGTGTTTATCTTTTAGTAATTATTTGTTTTGATTTGGCAAGTTGGTCTTACACAGTCTTTTTATTAGTATATATTAATTGTACATAATAATGGATTTCATGGTGACGTCATATAGATGTATAGAATGTGTTTTGACTATACTCATCTCACCCTGTTACCTTTTCTCGTCTCTTCCCATTGGCTCTCCTTCTACTCTCATACTAGCCAACCCAAACTAGAGGCATATAAACAAGCCAGAAGAAAACCTGCTGCTTTGAAAGGTAATTAACACGTAAAGAAAATAGATTGGAGGGGGGCACCCTTTGTAAATGGATAAAGCTGGCCCCAGAAGCCATGGGATTGACTCACAAACTCGGTAAGGGCGTGTCTGCTGATCCATGTCAACTGCTGATAGCTGTGTCTGGCTTTGTGGCAAGTGCCGGGGTCATCAGGCAGATGTTTATACAAAGCTGAAGTGGCCCTGACTGTCTGTCCATCGTGATTGTGCTGTCTAATTCTTGGCCTTGGTGACCGGGAGAGAGGCCTCTGTTGGTTTCTCTTCTTTAGGAGACAACTATCATAGTCATTAAAAAAAAAAAAAAAAAAAAACTCAAAAACTCCACTTCAAAATAGAGTCTACTTAGCTATTAATATTTATTAAGCGTTATTATATTTCATCACAGAGGACAGTGGCGTTGAGAATTGCGGTCTGACACATAATGCTGATGGTGGACATGTGGGAGCCCAGGAGTTGGCGAGCAGGATAACGGTGTGAAGGTAAGACAAACACATCGTGAATATGGGTTCAAGCAGCAGCGCTATGACCTAATTCAAGGAGAATATCAGGACAAGAGACAGTGACGCGGAGCCAATACGTTTTTTCAATAAAAACAAAATGTTGCGGAGTAATTAGTAACAAAGATGTTTGGTTTAAAAATATTGAGATTCTTGTTCTCAACAAATACAGTTCACATGGTGATGGTCTTTTGAGCCTTCCCTTTCTAAATTGGGGCTTTGAGAGTCTCAGACTCCTGTTTCAAAACAAGTAGGCAGAGCCCGTGATGAAGCCATGCAAGTAAAGCTAAACCAAATGTATGTGGGAAAGATGTGAGAAGCAATTGGTCCCTACCTGCTAAAGAACAATGACATACATGGTCATAAAGGGCATTATGGGGCCTCAGGGAATAGACCCAGCCTTTGGCTCTACCATGTAAAATTAAAAGTATTGTTTTTTCCTGTGCCCACACTAGCTCCCAAATGATGAAATAGAGACCTATTAAATTTATTAATAAGCTTTAATCATTATAGCTGGGTAAATCCTCAGCTGTTCTAACCCAACTATGCTGACCTGGCCTACTTCCCAGCCATGTACTGGTTTAATCCCACCCTGGCTGCTCCTGCTCCATCTTTGTTCTCATGGTGACTTCTCATGGCAACCTCCTCAGAGGGTAGTGACTTTCTTCCTGGCATGTTGTCAACTCTCTCTCTCTCTCTCTCTCTCTCTCTCTCTCTCTCTCTCCTCTGCTCCACCTGGAACCTCCTTTGTGGAATCACAAGTCCCACCTTAACTCTCCTGCCCAGCTATTGGCTGTTCAGCTCTTTATTAACCAATCAGAGATAATGGAGAACAACTTTTACACAACATTGAAATAGGTGATTCTTCAATAATAGTGACAATGCCCATGTCCAGAGTGCAACCAGATCTCTGTGCACAGAAATCAGCATCTGAATCCACAGTGCACAAAAACCAAGCCCCAACACTACCATTAAGGAGCTGTGCGACTCACTACTTCTGTCTCTGTTTCTCCTTTGTGAATTGAGGGTAATGGAAACCATTGTGTGAGGCTGTCATGATGATTACATTAGCTGATAGGTGAAAAGCTCTTAGAATGTTGTCAGGCACACACGTGAGCTATTTTTCTTATAACAAAAAACTATCCTGCTTTGAATACTCAAATGAATATGGGATGAGGAATAACTGCTAAAGTAGCCAACAAAAAGCACTGGATGGCGGGGGGTGGTCAGGGGAATGTAATTCACTGCTGGTCTAAACTGAGGGCGATGCAGCTTGGCGTGGCCACATATGTGCCACATATGATGACAATAGCTCCCTCAACTAAGCAAGGTCCCATCAACTGCAGCAAGTGTTATTGTTTTAGGAATCGCTGAAAAGGAAAACTGCTGCCGTTGACACTGTTTGCTCTAAGACATTTTGTAATAATCGTGTAAACCAGAATGTGGGGAAGGAAAGGGGCATCTCAGAATGAAAGAAATTCAAACACAAAACCCCTGGGAGGTGGTTAATGAAGTTAAACGGCAGAAGGGTTTGTTTACAAACAAAAGTGCTGTCAGTCTGACTGTGCACTGTCTTCTAGAAGTAGGAGCTCAGTTCCTAGGATGGGAACTCTCAGGCACTAGAGTTGTTTCTTTGTCATTGGACAGCCCTGCTCCAGCCAGGCTCCGGGGCAGGCAAAGGGGGTGGGCCTACCAGTGTTAGATCAGTCTCTCTCCACCCCCCTCTTTTTTCTCTGTCCCTCTCCTCTTTCTCTCTCCTAACCCCCTTTCTGTCTCTCCCTCTCTCCCTCTCTCATCTCTGGCTGTCTGTCTGTCTGTCTCTCCCCTAGATCACACGGTATGAAGTTGGCTGACTCACCTTGAAAACCTGCTAAGAGGGTTTTTGTGTTTTTGTTTTTTTCCCTCTTTCCTTTCCTCAGGAAGCCCATTGTGCTATACATGGTGGCTGCGTCTAATTTAGCCTCTATGGATCTGTAAAAAGGTTCTTTTCTCAAGAATCATGCATTCTCTTCTACTAATGCTCCTCTGACACAAGGCCTGGTCATGGCTGACCTTGTCATCAAGCTTACTGTCTTGCTAAAGCTCATTCTGAAGGGTTAGTCTTGGGTCAGCTCCTTTTCATAAGCTTCCTGTTCACCTCGACAGAAGCACAATCCACACATCTTCAGGTAGAAGAAGCCCCACATGAAACTGTTGCTGCTGTTGGGGAGAGGGTTCAGGAACTGAGGAAATTGTATGCTTTCAACTGACTCTTAAAAATAGGAACATTATGGTTATGTCTAGTGTCTAAGTGCTTTAAATTACAAGGGTGTAGAGGGGTTGTAAAGCTTTCTTTGCTCCATTCTCAGCCTTCCTCGGATCTCGCTGCCCTGCTTCCCACTTTTCAAAACCAGAGAAAGAGCTGGTTGAAAACACCCTAAAACTTTTTCCTGTCAGAGGTTGGAATTTTAGTTAACTTCCCTATCAGGAAAAAAACGGTACCAAAGTAAAATCCAAAAGATCTCAACACAAAGAATGAACTCCTATACTTTAATGCAAGAAGACGCCATCTTTAATAGGCTAGGGAATTTAACCCATGTCATAACTCTGTGCTCACCTCACTTTTACCTTCCTCCAGGGCACAGAACCTCCCTCCAGGGCACAGAACCACACCCAGCTTCCCAGTTTGTCTTGAAGCTCAGCAGGAGCCTGTGACTTGAGAAGTTGATGTGCACGAAAGTGCCACTCATAACACTACAGTCTGGACTGTACACACTTCACCATGATCCCATACCTCTCTCGACCATTTTATTGATCAATTATTTAAGGTGGGCCAGAGGCTTCTGCTGCCTTGAGGATGATGGAGTCACAAGGTAATGAAGCTGTGTCTCTATGCAAACTTAGGTAACAATGAACTATTTATTATGTTACATGAACAAGATATGAAGTTCATGATGGTAAGAACCTACTGCTGAAGACAGCACATGCTTAAGTCATAGAACATGATGATGTCAAGTTGGTACGGACCAGGAAACTTCATCCCTGATGACTAGTTTTCATCTTCCAGCTGCAACAAGACTGGCCTGGCAAGACCTGCTCATTGGTGCAATAATGGCATGAACATCATGGGAGTAAGCACCCACTTTCTGACTGGATTTAGGGCCTGCTCCCCAGTAGGAAACCTATACCTAGCATTTGCAGTGGGCAGCAATTAACACAGAGACACACAACTGAGCAAGGTGCAAATAGGAGTGTGTAAAATGGGCAACTCTAAAGGGAATATATAGCAACACACACACACACACACACACACACACACACACTCCCTTCCCCAGGCTCAGGGATCATTGCAGGAGAGGGAATGGAAAGGGTGTAAGAGACAGAGGCAATGGGTGACAACAGGGAAACATCCTCTGAATGCAGCAGGGCAGTTGCACATACGGACTCACAGTGGTTTTGCCAACAGTCCGTACAACACTTGCGCACGTCCAGGCCACACCAAATCCCAACATGGAGCAGGGAACTGGGAGCACATTCCCACACTTAGTACTGGAGCAACTGATGGTTGTTTTCTTCTAGGAAGCAAAGGGTCAGTTTGCTCGGAGAGTTTAGCCCCTACTAAGCTGACCACATCCACAATTATTTTGGGCAGCAAAAATTGGTCTTGAAGGTTTAAAAAAAGAAGCAGAAAAAGGACAAGTTACAGAGTTGATAGGGGAGGTGGAAATAGATATGGGAAGAGTTGGTGTGTGTGAATATGATCAAAACACATTGTATGGCACTCAAAATTCTCAACTAAAACACTGATGCTCAAACGCATTTGATTAGTGAGACGGGGGAATCGACATTAAGAATGATTTACCTGCACCTACATGGTAAGGAAATCTTCAAACAATGCACAATCACCCATTCCTATAAAAATATTCAATATGAAATGCTAGTACAGCAAACTCCTTACAGGTCAGGCAATCAGCACGGTCTGAGGTGGCAAATGACAGAAGGGTGACAGGTGGTCACTGAAAATAACCCACTGAAAGAAAGGCTGAAGCTCATTGCTGGCTATGACAAGTGGGGCACTGTGGTGGTCCTGGTGTTAGACAGTCTCATCGTAGTTATGGGCATGAAGTTCACCACAGCCCAAGTCACACTTGAATATAGTTCTCAAGATTCTGGTGTAAAGTACAGAAATACCAGTTTAGTCTGACTCTGGAATTGCATTGATATAAGAGCTGGGCATCACCACTATACCAAGGGCTGAAGGGGACTAAGTGCACAAGAGGATTTTAAAACGTGCAGACCACACTGCCTAGCACTTGAAAAGGATGGTTTCCATGGTTTGTGCGTATGGGCTGTGTGTATCCATCCTTGGGAATTTTTAATCAAGCATGCTACTACATCTTGAAAGATCATTGGAATCATAAACAGAGATGCTTACCAAGGCTAGACGGGGGCGGGCCTATGAGAAACTCTGGTGAGGGGGCAGGGGGCAGGGCATTCTTAATACATGGTGTAGGACTCTGGCAGTTTTACTAGCCTACTTTAGATCTACCTTATTCGCTCACAGAAATTTCTGCCCACTGCCCCGGGCTATCTGAAACCAGGTTTGTGTAAAGAGCTGCGCTGAAGTGTCTTCTTGTGGTACTGTGTTAATAATGTCTAGTGGTGGAATAGGATGCGTATAAAGCAACCTCCAAGAAAACACATACAAAAAAGAAAAAGAAGACCGAAAAAATCATGGGCAAAACATGGAGCAAACACAGAATCCAAAAAGAAAAATCTCTTTCCAAATAAAATAGTTTAATTTGCATTAGGTGAAAACAGCATGCCTTTTAGAAACTCTAAGAAACACAATTTGCAAGCGTCAGGACTGTGGCAATTTTGAAAATATCTAACATTTTATTAGTTATCTGACCAAGAACGTGCTACAGCACATGAGAGGAAAAGCTAGATTATTTACATTTATTTATTTATTTATTCATTTATTTATTTATTTTTACTATACATTGGGCTTTTTTGCCTGAACTCTTACAAATGTAACACTTCATTAAAAACTAACTTAAATCCTACAATTACAAAGAACAGATAAATCTGGTTAAGGTGACATTTCTTCTCTGGCATGGCAGGGCTAGAGTGGAGGCCGTGTCTTCTTCACCCCCTTATACGTGGTGAGGAAGCCAGCTGGGAAAATTAACCGAACTGTCAGGAGAATGAGAAAGAAGCGTTGCTTGCTCTATGGGCAGATACTAAGGTTCTAGAGCCCTTGTTGCCTTGAAAAAGAAGGAGGTAAATACGTGTAAATACAATAAAATGAGAAAATGATCACGAATAATCAAGCCCTTAATGACCTCAAACAGCTTCTTAACTTAAATAAAGTTCTGTTGTGCGAGTATGGTTTCACTCACTCATGTCTTCATAGTTTAGTAATTCATTTTGTTATGCCAGTCCATGCTGTGTTAGACTGCAGTAAAATGACTCCTAATACACAGCCTTAAAATCAATAACACACAAAGACAACTTTAGCTGCTGAGTAAGGCCTGGGGCATAGTCTCTGTTAGCCAGTAACCACAGGCCACACCCACAGGCAGATTCAGATTTTGTTGAAATAGTAACACTGCATGTGTTCCAGTTTTTTTCCCTAATTTATGTTGGTCTTCACTTCAGTTCAGATTCCAGACTCTTAAAGAGCCATCCCACTAGTGTTTCTAGGAAAACAGACAGCCCTTCACTAGCGACACAACTCTACGGCACAAAGGCAATAGGCACCAGTAGATGCCATACTTGGCATTTTAAGTGCTGGCCTTTGTTAGGGCCGGTGACAGTGTTCCCGGGCAGCCCTGGCAGCATGGGAGAACTTCCGGCACTCTAGGGTCTGTTAATTTTCTGATGGGACTATCAGGGTGAAATCCTATCCTGAGTGAAAATGCTTCACTCTCCTGGGAGACCACAAAATGCTCCATCCTTTGGCCACTGAGGCACCTCTAGCAAGAGTTTCAGCTCTGAGTTATGGAACGTCCTTAGGAAACCTTTCATCCACAAGCACCTTCCTGGGCCAACAGCCTGAGGACCTTGAGGCCACAGTGCTACTTTTTAAAATTATTTGAGATAATATATTCACTTCTCCCTTTTCGTCCCTCCAAACTCCCCCATATACCCCTCCTCGCTCTTCAAATTCATGGTCTCTACTTTTCATTAATTATTGTTACATGGGTATTATATAAATAAATATCCCTAAACATACATATAACCTGCCCAGTTTGTATAACGTTACTTGTATGTTTTCAGGGCTGTCCATTTGGTATTGGATGAATCCCACTGTCAACATTCCTTAGTTACCTGTAGGTCTCTGTGTAGGGCTGAGGCCTCATGAGCCCACCCCACCCCCAATCCACTCTGGCAAGCTTATTGTCCTTGCTCAGATCATGGTGAGGCAGCCATGTTGGGGAGACTTCATGGGTGTAGCTTGATAGTCCTAGGAGACATGATCTCACAGCAAGCAAGGTTTGCTAGTCATTTATTTTAAAAACCGTCCAACCTTGTGGGGAACAGTGGTCAACCAGCATCTGTTCCAGATGCTTCTTACTTTGAAAACTAGTTTACATACCTCAGTTTAAACTGGATCTTCTGAACCGCTGTCTATCTAGCACAGGGGCAGCATTTTCTTCCTAGGCAGGAAAGGGTTTAACATTGCGTAAGACTTTAAAGCTCTTTCTACTTAATTAGTCTCAACCAGGGATTCTCAACCTTTGCCAAGCGATGAGCCAATTAAACACCGTCCACAGCCAGCTCACTGCTCTCCATAAATCTCTACTTTTCAGTCCACTCGGGTAACTTCAGCCTAGGCGTCAGCTCAAGTGCAGAAGTGCACTCACTTCAGGTGGCCCACCTGCCCCCCGGGCACAAGAGTCCCCATTGGCTTTTCTCTTCTGCTGTGTCTGCTAAGCCCAGGAAAGAGGATGGGGGATAGGCAGGCTGGGATTCAAAGCATGTATCTGCCAAAATGTTAATTTTATGCACCCTCCTTTCTACCTAATCCTTCAAGGTCATTCACCCATAAATTAAAGGGGGCCCTAGGCTCTCTTTTCCTGGTAAGTACAGTGATCTATTCAGGAGTTAGCCAGGAATTCATGGTTTGTTTGTTTGTTTGTTTTAAATTAAGGGATATTTCTAAAGAGGCTGAGAATTCCTGGTATAACAATAAGTTATATGGTCTTACAACCTTTTAACTTTAGTACTTTAGCCAGACAGAAGGGAAAAAAGAATTTCATTCAAAAAATTCTAATATTAGTAAAAAAAAAAAAAAAATCATTATCATAGGTTATTTTATTATAGCAGTAGAACATGCGAATGTGCTGAGTTCTCATGAGGATTTAAGCAAATACAACTCTAAAATTACTTGGTTAGGCAATTAAGATTATCTTAACTATAGTTAAAACCTATACAATAGCACATGAAAACAAGTTCTCTTATTAAAAACACTGCTTCTGGTTGCATTTTTAGTTTTCTGAGACAGGGCCCCACATAGCCCAGGCTGGTCTCAAACTCTCTAAGGTAGCAGAGGCTGACCTCAAACACCTGACTCTCCTGCTTCCGTCTCCTCAGTACTGGGATTACAGGCATAGGATCCCAGGCTCAGAAAAGCTTAAAATCCAGAGTGTTGGATTCCCGATCCTTAACCAACCAGCACAGGGAAATTACTCACTTGAAAAATACCAATGGACATGTGAAGAAAGCTAGCACACTGCACCCACGCCCCAACCCCATGGCCTCTGCATCAGTTCCTGCTTCCAGGATCCTACCCTGTTTCAGTTTCTGTTCTCACTTCCTTAAATGATGAACAGTGCTGTAGAAGCATAAGCCAAATAGACCCTTTCTTCCTCGACGACAAAAAAGAGAGAGAGAGAGAAAGAAAAAGAAAGGAAGAAAAGAAAAATACCAATGGTGCCAGGAATGGTGGCACACACTGTTAATTCCAGTCCTGAGGAGGGAGAGGCAGGCTGATCTGAGTTCGAGGCCAGCCTGGTCTACTGTGAGTTCTAGGACAGCCAGGGCTGCAGATGTATCCAGAAATAACCTCTAGAAGGCCATGGTGTTAGGATGCTACATCAACATCCCCTCTGTGGCTGAAGCTGAAGCTAAGGTGGCTCATCCAAGACTGAGTGACAGAACCCAAGAGACTGGCAGGGTTTGAGGCTCACTTTTCTATTATGTTATCCAGCTTAATGCAGAATTTTGCCTGTGTGTGAATCAGATTGAGCTATACATTATAAATAGACAAAGACACACTGACATGCAGATTCAAAGGGATAATGGTGACTCAGGAACCCATCTGGCCTGTCAATTTCTATATCAGTAGGAGAAAACAAGTTTGTCCAGAATGTTCATGTAAAAAGCTGATGTTCTGCAGGGAGCTGGATCTTCCGCCTCTAGCTATAGAAATGGACTTCTCGGTGTTACGGTTCCATGTGTTCTGCAATGTTGATGCTTCAAGAAAGCACCAGGTAGGCACAAGGGCTTCAGAGCCAACCTCTCTCAGAATGTAGTAAGGACTGTCTGGAACATTCTGTCAACTTCATGAGTCTTTACAAACTCCAGTCATAGGACAAAACAGACACACAGACCATGTTTTAATTTTTAATCAGAATGTGAATTGTCATTGCTATAGTGAATAAAACTCCATGAGTCAGAATAGCATGCAACTCTTTATTGTTCCTAGTCTATGTGTGCACTTGGCACTCCAGTATTGACTTCACAGACAGTGTGAATAAAGGGCTCCCATGACTGTGAGCAATAATTACTCACCTGGAAAGAGACCAAACTGCCTCTGAAGTACCAATTACATAATATTGCATACTAATAAACACTAGAAGTAGTAAAATGCATAATGTCAGTAACATCGTGCTGTTTTTAATGTTTAAAAATACCTGTTAAAGATCATGCAACATATGTACTTCACGAAAATGCTCAGTTACACTCAAACAGCAAGGCAGTGAAACACGGAGCAGCTATCAGCACAGCGCCAAGTAAACCACACAGGTCCAGTCAGTGAGGGGCATCTCGACAAACACTAGGCCTGCGACCTCACCATCTACAGTCCTACCCTTGGCTCAGGACATACTGCTAGAACTGATTCTACACAAACAAGCTATGATCAAGTGGCAAACAGTTTCAATGCATGATGGTGACAGGCACACCTCTAGCCTACATGATATTCAAATGTATGTGCTCATTCGCTTAGCTTTGCTAAGAATAATGGTCAGTAGAGTGTCATGGTCACACCAGCTCAGTCTCTAGTCTTGCTTTATTGTATGCTTTCAAACTCTTTTAAAACCACGCCTCAAGTTTTTATACTTTCTCCCCAGAGTTAAAAATGCTGATTTAGGAACAGACATGTTAAACAAACTATTGCAGTAGAGAAGGCAGTGTTTTAATTTTAGCAAACTAAATATTTCCTTGTCATTTGTCTAGTGTACTGTCACTAACTCCTTTAAAATAACAATTTCCTGAGATATTTATTTATTAAGAGTTTACTGTGCCTCTTATAACCATGTCTTCCTGAATCTCTGAAGGAAGGCTTTGTGCTTGGGGCTGGGGATGTACTTGGTGACACAGGACTTAGCATTTGTGAGGTCCTGGGTTTTATCACCAGTACTACTAAAAACAAACAAACAAACAAAAAACTTTGTATTATGTTTTTCCTTCGCCATGAGCTGAACTAAGTTAGATGTATAACTTATGAGTTGTAAGATGGTTTTGAGGACACAGTGGATAGTGTTAGAAGCCAGGGGTGGGTCTGGAGAGAGCATCCCAGGAATATACTGCCTCCCTCACCTCCTCTGCTAAAGATTCACCATGGCCCAGGCCACTGCTTTGGGTTCTGCTGACTCACTTTCTCATCAACTTTTATCGCCCTCTTTAGTATATATTTTCCACTTAAATTTTAAAGCCTCTTTAAAAAGCAATGAGTCTTATACAGAACACTGGCTATCCATTTGCTAGGCATTCACTTTTAGTCTCTGGGCTACTCTAAAACCTATAAATCTGTACTGAGATTAAACACTAACAGCAAAATTGGTTTCTGCTTCATCTAACACTGTATCTTCTTTCAAATGTTTCATGAATATTTTATAAAGGAGTTTTTTCCTTGTGATTTAAGCCTTTTCAACTTTAAATATACTTCTGACCTATTTTTATATTCAGCCTGCCTCTCATCACTCTACATAGTTGTGTGCCAGTACAGTGCCCTAACAGTGGTGATGAGACTTTAACTGCCCACGATGAAGGTGGCAATGGCAATGACTGCTGACCATCTCTCTCAGGCTTTCCTCTGATGGACAGAGGATCTCTGTTTCACCATATGCCTGAGAGCCTATCAGGGATCTGAGATGCAGAAACATGATGACTAATGGTGATGGATCAATTCAAAGGGCATGACAGTTTCCTCCTAAGGTAGGAAAATGCTACTTCACTTTTCTTTTCCTCAGAGAATGCTTTCTCTCTCTTCTCCAAAGCCTGTGCTATCTGAGGAGGCTGCATGCAGCTCGGACGCATCTTTCGAGAGCCTTGTGTAGCTGGGACGCTGGCTTCGCTTGTGCACCATGCTCTTCAGATTTTCATTCTGAACAGCAGTAGGGTTGGGACTGGGCCCAGGCCTCAAAATGACCTGGGAAGTTTCCCTGATTCCCTCCATTTCGTCGAAGTTTTGATTGGCTCTGTTAGTGGGAGCCGTGTTATTGTTCAGAGTAACGGTACTGGGCGTTCGGTTCAGGTTGTAGGACTTCTGGCACGCAGGCCAGCTTTCTTCAGGACTGCTAGCAATCAGACTACACTCAGAAGGGCTTTTCTTGTCTTCCGAGCAAATGGACATCCGAGCTATAATTGGATCTTGCAGGCCACTCAGGCTGTGTGGCACCCCCCGCTTCCCACTGTGGCCGTCATCTTCAAGCTCTATGAGATTTGCCTTTTCCAGCCGGGAGTCATCTGCCGCTTCATTGTGAAGAGAGTGGTTGGGCGAACTCTCATTGGACCTCACTCCTGAATCTGAGGAATCTTTTTTGTCAAGAAGGGCATCTGATAAATACTCTTTTGCTTTAATGAATGTTCTGATTGGCTCAGCACTGTGCTCTGGAGACTTGGACACTCTCTCTGCTTTGCCTTCAGCCTTTTTATCCTTATCATCTTTGAGCAGTGGGGTATTATCTGACTCTTCTGTACCAGATTCATCTTCATCACTGGGCAGTTTCTGGTAGCGCAGACCACCTCCCTTAAGCTTCAAGTCTGTCTGGAAGAGACTGGGCCGTTCTGAAGATTTCTTGCCTGGGAGCAGCTTACTACCTGACTGGTCAGATTTCTCATCTTCCTCAGTAATGGGGTCCAGAGGTGAAGCCTCATTAGTGGACACCCCTGATGAGGAGTAATCTATGACATCCCCCCTCTTCATTAAGAATGACTTCCGCCCGTCATCCTGCTTTAGCTCACTCTCCTTCCCTCTTTCTTGCTCTAGACTGGAATGAATGGAGCCCCCTGAAGAACTCTGACCTATGTAGTATGTACTGTGTGGAGAAGATCTGCCGCTTATTGTTGATGACCCTGTGCCCCCTTCTAATTGGGACATCTGAGCAATGTACTCTCTATAGGCATCTCTATACTCAGCCTGCACCTTATCAGTAAGCTTTGAAATTTCAATACTGGAATCCTGGGAATTGAGACTCGAGAGACTTGGGGTTCTGCGAGTTTGTGACTGTGAAGACAGAAAAAAAAAATTTAAGAATTCAAATAAGAAGGGAAAAGACATAATAAAACATCAGCTTTGGAAACACATATGTATGCTAATAATTTAAAAGTAATCAAAATACCAGGGCCTTTAAAAAATCGACCTAACAGTTTAGCAAAAGCTATGAATTTATGAATAACTGTTATTAGCTTACAAATTTTTAGCAACATTATTTTACTGTTTATATTTAAAAGAACAATTTCAGGTTGTATAAGTCATCTGAGCACGTGCGTTTAGTAATTTCAAATTGTTTTATTTAAGGTAAAATCACCTAGAAAGAATTCCTCTTAAAAGAGATAAATACAAAACAAAGACAGATGTCAAAAACAAAGTCTTCAAGGTATGATAAAAGAACCCCACTCAAATTATATTCGAAGTTCCTGTCAAATTTTAATTCAGAGAAAGAAAATGTTCTTAAAACAGGGGTAAAGGTAAAAACAAAGGTTTGCAATGCACAGCAACCAAAGTTGTGGGCCAGCTGGACCCAGTGAAGACAAAATGAGATATTTTCAAGTTTGGTTTCTAAATACTGAGTTTTGAGGTTAGAGCTAATAAATGAGCAAGTAAAAGTACAGATTGGGAAAAGGAAGCAGGGAATGAAAGAAATAGCATCGAAGAGTTTGAGAATGGCCCATAGGAAAGGCTAGAACAAAGGCACAGTGGCAAGGCCATCTTTTCTTTGGAAGGACAGTGTTCATTCATCCTTGGGAGATCCCACAGGAGGCCATCAGACCGGAAGAACAGAATGTGCCTCCCTCAACCCACTAATGCGGCTGAGCCCTCAATGCTGTGTGAGCTCTGGGCAGGGGAGCCCTGTGTCCTAAAGTGCACTCTGCAGGACATTTTGTGCCCTTTCTCCTTCACACAGGCCTGCCCAGAGCTACATGTGTGTGTTGTCATAGGAGATGTAAGGCAGCAGTGCCTGGGGATCCAGTGGTCTTCTATGAAGCCATTCATTAAAGATATGTGGAAAAATTCCCATTCTCATTTTTGTTTAAAAACTTGGTGTTTTTTTTTGTTTTGTTTTGTTTTGTTTTTTTTTTTGGTAAAAGAGTTATTTATGTTAGTACATAATTGCTTAAACATATTTAGAAACATTTTCAGGTCATCTAACTATTTATATTACATATATAAAATATATGTAATTTACATACATAAAAGTTTTCTGGGTCCTGGTGATTTTTATTACTTCACCGTGTGTGTGTGTGTGTGTGTGTGTGTGTGTGTGTGTGTGTGTGTGTGT
>NW_026585644.1:18666497-18673480 GCF_907164565.1 Psammomys obesus
TGTGTGTGTGTGTGTGTGTGTGTGTGTGTGTGTGTGTGTGTGTGTGTACACAGGGATCTGGGGATGTGTGTGGAGGTGAGAGGAGAACTCTGAGGAGTTGGTTCTCTCCTATACCATGTGAGTCCCAGCGAGCAGACTCAGGTCATTTGCTTGTGGCAAGCATCCTTACTGCTGAGCCATGTCGCCAGCCCAGGTCCTGAATGTTTCTAAGAGCACAGAGGCTAAGAACAAGGGGTAGCCTGAGTACAGCTGTGCTGATGGGAAAGTCATAGATGGAAGCTCCTGAACAGTGAGGAGGAGGCTTCTCAGGAAGCTGGAGAGGAAAGGAAGTGCTTCTGTCAGAATAGAGACCAAAATGAACTCAGCTCACTGTAAAGAAATTCTTGTACCAGTGAGTATCTAATAACAAAATGGCTTCTTCACTTATGGTAGACAGTATGGAGAAAATGAAATATATTTTCACTGCCAAACAGAAGCCGTCACCAAGAGCACCTGCTAGGCACTGCTCTCCCACAGTGCCCAGTGCAAAGCTTCCTCACAGTCACTGGCATGGCCTCTCTCGATGGTCTTCTGCACCCTGCTCTGGCCCACCCTCGCTTATTTTCTTCTTATTCTCCTTTTAGTCCTCGCACATCACTCACTTTTATGTCTGCTCCTGATGCTTGCACCTGTCTAAGAATATCCCCACAGAGAGCATGTGTATGGTAACCCATACAGCGGAGCAGCCCTGTGGTCCTAGCACTCAGGGTGCTGAGGCAGGTGACTGTCATGGGCCCAGGAGTGGAAGGCAGCCTGAACAACATGAGAGGAAGAACAGGTGTGGTGTGTAGTGTTTGTTCCTGTGTACAAAGAAAAACCAAACTAAAGGTGTCAGTAGGGTAGGCAGCAGGATGCTACCTTTCCATACAGGTGTACTTTAGCTGGTAATTACTAAATCTCACAGCAAAACAACAAAAGAAAGGCAAATTTGCAAACACCCTAATACAGCTCCATTCTTATTCTATGTAGACAAGGCTGGCCTCGGATTCACAGAGATTCTCCTGCCTCTGCCTCTGGAGTGCTGGGATTAAAAGAATGTACCACCACACCCAGCCCCCCATTCTTACTCTCTGCCATTGTCTTCTGTGACTGTGTTTTCACTCTTCTTGTCAGTTTCTGAATAACCTAACTTCCTCCTGTACTTTACTGACCCTTCCCCTTCAAATAATCAGCTCCTTGAGTAGACAGCCATTCCTCCTGCTCAGCGGAGTCCTCTGAATGAGTGTTTTAATGCACCAGTATATCTGCACAGTCTTTATTCTAATCATATGAGAAAATGACACAAAATGAATACCTGCCAACTCAGATGGCCGTGCCGTGGGGCCCCCTCATCCAGCCCCAGTGTGTTCAGCTCTTCAAAGCTGAAGTTTAGGGTGTAGGGAGTCTGGCTGGAGAGCTCTGTGTGAGGCAGCTCACTGTGAGAAGAGCGGCGAGCACATTCCCCATGAGGAACTGGGGCGCTGGAGTTTTCATTGAGAAACCGTGAATCTTCAGGGACTACCTGGTTTTCCATACTTCTCATCTCTAAGATCTTAAGAGAAGAAGAACAGTCATCCGCATGGCCAAACCACACTATAGAGGCTTCAGAGAGCATGACAGATAAAGTAATAACCTTGCACTAAGGTTGTTACAAAAGGGTCAAGAATGCACACTCCCCTATGACTGCCCAGTGATTTATGCCAAGCTTTACCTTAATCCTATTAACAGTGCTAAGAGAAGTATCAGCATTTTAGTGTACAACTTCTAATGCTTAAAAATAAAAACAAATTCAACTGAAGTACGTCAAAGGAAACCAGAACCAAGCGGGAAGCAGTGAGAATTATGATGATGGGGACGCTGACCTCAGAGCAGAACCAGTTCTAATCCAAAGCCAGCTATGACAAGTGGCCACTCAGAGCCATTGGGTGTGGGGTGGGGAAGGTTAGTTTTCCAGGGATTCTGGGGAAACCAATTTGCCAACATTCTTAACGACAAGCCAGGGTGATCGGACCTCACCTGGGAGTGGACTGAGGACCACAGGAACCTGAGGAGTACCAAGAGTGACCTCATGTTGAAGGTAGGGCTCTTTCTACAGTGGCTCACATGTATTGCTGCTAATACAGAGCAGTGGACAAGGACAGACACTAAAGGTTAAGCCTGGTGGGTTCAGAGCAGCCCTCCTGGAACTGGTCAAGTAGAGCAGGTCCCCCTGACCTGCCAAATAAAATCCTGGAAATTGGCAAACACTTCTTCCTCAGAGAGGACAAGATCCACATGCTGCTGTGACTACTTCCCAGAACACTGGGTTCAATACAAGTGTATCCCAGAAGGAGAAAGACACACATGGTATATACTCACTTATTTAGACCTATAAGATATGATAAACATAATGAAATCTATACACCTGAAGAAGATAAACAAGACAGAGGACCCGGGGTAAGATGATCAATCCTCACTTAGAAAGACAAATGGGATGGGCCTTGGATGTAGGAGAAAAAAACAGCATAACTAAGTAGCTACCACAGAGGGCCTCTGAAAGACTCTACCTAGCAGTGTATCAAAGCAGATACTGAGACTCATAACCAAACCTTCGGCAGAGTGCAGAGAACCATATGAAATAAGAGGGAGTTAATATGACCTGGAGAGGATAGGAGCTCCACAAGGACCAAATATATCTGAGCACAGGGGTCTTATATGAGACTGTTTCTCCAACCAAGAAAGGACTATGTATGGATATAACCTAGAACCTCTGCTCGGATGTAGCCCATGGTAGCTCAGTATCCAAGTGGGTTTCCCTAGTAAGAGGAACGGGGACTATTTCTGACATGAACTCAATGGCAGGCTCTTTGACCTCCTCACCCCCAAGGGAAGAGCAGCCCTGATAGGCCGCAGAGGAGGACTTTCCAGCCAGTCCTGAAGATACCTGATAAAACAGGTTCAGATGAAAGGGGAGAAGGTCCTCCCCTATCAGTGGACTTCGAAAGGGGCAGGGAGATGAGGGAGGGTGGGGTTGGGAGGGAATGAGGGAGCGGGATACAGCTCGGATACAAAGTTAATAAAATGTAACTCAAAAAAAATAAATATCTTCTCTAATATCCTTTTAAAAAAACTCAGTAAGAACAAGTTACACACATAAAATGCAAACTTTTAAAAATTAATAAGGAAAATTATCAGTTTTGGCCAGTCCTTCTTAGTTCCTGTACAAGGCTGCAGACAACTTTATGCACTATGATAAAGTACTGTAGTATGACAATGATGTAAAAGCTTACCATGCTTCTGAAAAGATGCCAGTCTCCAAAGTTCATATTCATCTCTTTCTTCAGCTCATCAACATTACACTGAGCCAATACCCGGCCATTTATGTTTGCCTGGGCGAAAATAGAAACAAAATCTAGAGTGTTCTGAATTACTAGTGATTCCAAGTCTCTTCTACTCCATTTTGAGAGAGGCTGCCCTCAGAGTGGCCACCACTCTGTGTGCAATACAATGAGCCGCAGCTCAACCTCACAGACCACTTGACATTTTTCTAAGTGTCAAGCATTTCAGTGAAACAAAGCATGCTTCAGAACCAACCGAACTCAAATGTTTCCCCCTGCTCTGTCCTGAGCAACAACAAAACCATTACTTTTTCTATTCCAGTCTGAGAAAATATTAACATGAACATGGCTGCTGGAGCAAAAATGATTACTATGCTTGTGACTGTTAGTTGAAGTGTGTCTAACAAGCCGATTCACCACTTACAATAGATAAAGATTGTTCAGCTACTAACTTCTCAGTCTGTTAAAACTTATGACAATCGGGACACGGCTGGGATACAGAGTTAATAAAATGTAACTGATAAGAAAAAAATAAAATAAAAAAAAAAACCAAATAAAAGCTGCTATGAACATGGTTGAAAAAAAAAAAAAACTTATGACACAACAGGCTTTCAATTTTTCGGTCCCTATAATTCTAGCTGCACTTAAATGAGAAATAAGAACTGAGTAGCATAATTAAAGGGTGGCCTTCTGATTTTATGAAAAAAAAAAAAAAAAAAAAAAAAACATGACTACTAACTGGTAAAATTAGGTAGCATTCATGTCAGAGATTGGTAAAATGTTCCATTTCTAAGTTAATTCCAAAGAAACAAGGATACAGAGCTTGTCCATGGCAGACACAGAGCAGACTTTCCTGACACTAGTCAGTTGCCTGGAGGAGTGGGGTTTGTGAGTGGTAAGGAGATACTGACTCAGATGGAAGGGATAGGCCTGGATTAGCTCTGTAAGAAAAAGGACATGCGCTGAAGTCCTTATGACCAAATGTGGGATTAGATTAGTGAGACTGTACCCATAAATCAATTCCTTAGAGGAATTCCTTAGACATAAGCAGCAGAAGCTTGCTGCCAATGTTCTACTTCAATAACTGTGATATGAAAGCTTAAGTTAGAAGAAAATCTGTAACTGCATTTGGTTAATTTCATGTAGGCAATGTCTTGCATCTCTAGGCACAACTGTTCAGCTTTGGGGTGATTCTGAAACTCTAAGGCTTGAAAGACGAAACCTTCATGGATGCATCAGCCGAGCCCACAAGATATATGACATAATCATAAATCTTACATGATATAAAAATGATCATTTGTGGGAATGAAGCTCACGCTGTAATTTCTTATGAAGCCACACAAACACATACTGCAGGCCAAGCACCCTTCCCCAAAGCGCTCGGAACCAAAACTGCTTCCCACTTAGGGAGGGATAGTCATTCAGATTTTACTCACTGAGCATTCAGCACAAAGCCCCAAATTAAAAGGCTCTGGTAGCTGACTTATACTGATCTCCATGCTCAAAATGTTTCCTATTCCAGAGGTTTCAGATTAGCCATGTACACTGTGTGCAGCTGAAGATAATGGACGAACCCAAGTAGCCTCACGACGTTCTCTGTTCCACAGTGAACAAGCTATTGTATTGTTCATCATGACATTTTATTTTTATTTATATTAGACCATCGGGTAAGTAGTACTGTAATTCAGCTCTTTTTTTTAATCTACTTATAAAATTAGACAAAAAGATCAAGTGCAGGATCCTAAAACAAAAGCACCCATTTCACTTAGAAGTGTTGCAGTACAGTGGCTCAGTGTACAGAGGTGCTGTGCTGCCCAGCATCCTGCCTGTCTTCTGTCCTCAGTCCCATCTGCTGGTAAGATGCACACATAGTCACCTTTTTGATTGTTGTGCAATACTGAGTCAGCATGGTCTGGTCCAGCCCTTCTATTTGTCTCAGTTTCTCAGACACGATATCCACAGACATTGAACTCAGTAGCAATCCTGTGCTTGTGTTGGAGGCCGATGCCTAGGTAAGTCAAGGGAAATACACAAATGAATAGCATTAATACCGAATGTATGAGGTCATGTGACAGAAAAATTCATTAAGTTATACTGCTGGAATAAAGAAAACACAGCCAATGCATATAGAATTTAAGAAAACCCTCTTAATGGATAGATTTAGCTATTATGACATGTAGTGAGTAGCGTTTATTGTAGCAGAGACAGCCTGACCAAACCACTTTTCTCAGATGGCCATCCTGTGGAGAAGACTTGTAGCAAGTCCTCAAATGATTACACTTAAAATAAGGGTACTGCCTACTCTCAATAAGAGGAAGAGAACCTAAAGGACAAAAAAAGAAAATTACAGACACTTATAGAATACAAAAGACACTTCTAAGATTAATTTTCAAGTGTCTTTATCAAACAATTAAGCAACCTTAAACATTCTACGCACTGCCTTGGTAATTAGTCTAAGGTTTTAAAACTATCCAAGGGATCTAAAATTTTCTCTCTAGACTCCATAACAGTCAAGTGATCTAATCTAAAAAAGCCTGTTTTCACTTAAAAAGAAAAGTCAGCTAGGAATGGTGGTACATGCCTGTAATCCCAGCACTTGGGGAGGCAGAGGCAGGTGGATCTCTGTGAGTTCAAGGCCAGCCTGGTTTATAAAGTGAGTTCAGGAAAGCCAAAGCTACACAGAGAAACCCTGTCTTGAAAAACAAAACAAAGCAAAACAAACAAAAAAGGAAGAAAAGTCAAAAGAATATATCTAGCACATACTTAGAAGAACAACTTCCAAAGTGGTAGAAGAGGCCCTCGCTGAGGCCAGCTCTGTGTGCTTCTCTGCAACCCCAGAAGTGCACATGTAGATCTGGGGAGGCTTACAGCTTCTAGAATGAGTATCTAGGGAGTAGTGGGTTCAGACCAACTGATCAGGTTTTATGTCGATAAACTGTTTTCTTTACTCCAACTATTTCTGAAAAAGGTTATGAAAGCTATAGCCATAAATAAAGTGAAGCCAACTGACATAGAGGATAAATATGACAGCATTCGATATGCCTGTTTGCCCTTCAACATAATTTTCATGTGAAAAATAACATTTATCACTTCCCTAACAGTATATCAATTTGGCTGGGAGTGGTGACTCAAGCCTTTAACCCTAGCACTCAGGAAGCAGAGGCAGGTGGATCTCTCTTAGTTAAAGCCTGCTCTACATAGTAAACTTTGGGACAGCTGGGCCTGGGTGTTTATGCTTGTGCATGTGTGTGTGCATGTGCATGTGTTTATGCTCATGAGTGTGTCTGTGTGTGATTATGTTTGTGTGTGTGTGTGCGCCACTATGGCCAGCCTTAAAACTAAATACTTAAGTAAATGAATTAGGAAGAACAGACAACTTCTACTTACAAAAAAAGTTCCTACTAGTAAACACGGCAGAGAGAAACAGAAAATCCCCACCAGGCAACCACCATCACTACAGCAGCATTATTATAAACTCCGTTAGTGGCCATCAGTTAATGGGTGGAAGGCAAGCAAGTTGAACAGGACATTGCAGTTTCAAATATCTACCCCAAGAACTTATTAGTTTGAAAGAGAGAGAAAGAGAGAGAGAGAGAGAGAGAGAAAGAAAGAAAGAAAGAAAGAAAGAAAGAAAGAAAGAAAGAAAGA
>NW_026585644.1:18673490-18681372 GCF_907164565.1 Psammomys obesus
AGAAAGAAAGAAAGAAAGAAAGAAAGAAAGAAAGAAAGAAAGAAAGAAAGAAAGAAAAAGAAAGCTGTAAAGTATTGACACCTTGCAGAGGCCACTTCAACCAAGGAGTTAAAGATCACATCTGACTCCTATTTGTAAGTTGGTCTTCATCAAGGGGTAAATTACTAATTTAAAAACCATATACATTGAAATAATTTCTTTGAAGGAGAAATGTTAATCATTCTCCAAATCTTTAATAAAGTAATAATATACAGTGAAATTACTTTTATGTCAAATGAATCTTATAACCAAAATAATAAATTTTGAATGGAAATATCATAAAAGTAAGAAGAATATAAAAATGTATTAAGTTACTAAATTCTTAATAGAATCTAAGTATATTGTTTGAAGAGGAAAATAAGAATCCAAATGCTAATCCCTCAGCATTTATGGTACATTCTCATTTGAAATCTGTCTGTGTAATCCAAAACAGATTGCTGCAATAAACTGGTTTTCTATATCAGAATTTATTTATTTTTCTTCCTTACTTGGAAAAGTTAATGCAGTAAACATTAGCTTGCTTAAACCATTAAATAAAAGCTTCAAAATGCATCTTACTCAGAATCTCTCCAGTTCAAAGCAAAGCTATGAAAACACTAGTTACCTGAGGTGGCAGATCTGCTTTCTGGTGTCAGTAGATTAACAGTACACTCTGAAATATCACATCTTCAGTCATTTTATTAGGTAAACTGAAACTGATTAGTTAGCAATGACTGCCATGCAGAGGCTGAAAGCAACTATGGAAATGAGCCCGAGACAGAGTGAGCACAACTCTATAAACAGCCCAGCATGGAGTAGCTGATGATCATCTAACAACCTAGTAAGGTGAGTAACAGTTCACCAGGAGTTTCTGTACCTGTCTCTGTTTGTTAAACCCAGAGTCACACGGCTTTAAGAAAGGAATAAAACAGAGTGAAGGCCATGAATGTGAAATAAATCAAAGCACACATATCATATACACAGACAGAGCCCTTGCCAAGCCTCTCATTTCCCCTCAACTCTGAATAAACCTTGGTATCAGCAGCACAGAGTGAGGAACATGCATGCATGGAACAGCTTTATTGCATTAGTAGATACTTAGACATTTTCAAATTGCACTCTTAAAGGTTACTGTTTTCATTAGAAGAATAAATCATGCATCATACATTCAACAAGAAAACTAGGTAAATCCTATTTTTCCATGAAAAGCCAATATTGTTCCAAAATAAAAGCTTAAAATTGTCATAACATTTATAAGGCTTACTTATGTAGATTGCCTTAAAGGACAGTTAAATGTATTACTCCAGTGACTATGTTGATCCCAACAGACACCTCAATTGCCTATTCAAATTGTCTTCAAATTTGCAGCCCAACAAGTCAGAAATGTAAAAAAGAAAAAAAAAATCACATTCTTTGATTGAAATACTGTAAAATTAAAAAAAAAAAAACTATTTCAAAGCAAACAACTGTTGTTAATTATTCTTCTGTACTTAAAAATCAGTGGTAAATATTTTTAAATGCTTAAAACAGCCTACAGATGACTGACACATTTTAACAGTCAAGTGAACTCGCTGTTTCAGTGAACAAGGGGCAGGGTCGTCTAGCCTCACCTCAGACGTCTATCTGTGAACACAGCCAGTAGCTGGAGTCCACAGAGGGAGCCTCTTCCACTTTTGACCATCATACTTAACTACAGGTAAGTTTCTCCGCTAGGATGTGCACAGTATCAGACAAATGCAGTGAAATGATGCCCAAACAAGAGCCAGAAGCTGTTAATTAGCTGGAAATGCAACTTGGCTTTTCTTCCTCTGTGTTTTTATGATCTCTACATAACTTACTCTTCACACCACTGGAGAAATAATTCTGTCAAAGCTGATAAATAAGGCTTACCACTACAGTTTAAGAACACTCCTTAAATAAAAAAATAAAAAAAAAAGCGGGGGGGGGGGGCAAGTACTAACATGCTTGTCTACCTTTAACCTTTTAAATGTTTTAAATTGTATCTGCTTTTGTGTGTGTGGGTGTTCGGCTGCATGTGTCTGTGTATCACAAGTGTGCAGTGCCCAGGGAGGCCAGAAGAGGATGGTGGATCCCCTGTGACTGGCCTTACAAGTGGTGAGCAGCCCTGTAGTGCTGGCTGGAACTCAAACCTGGGTCCTCCAGAGGAGCAGCAGTGCTCTCAACCACTGCACCATCTCTCCAGATCCCTGCTTTTTAACTTGTAACTATACCCAGGACTACGTCAACATTACCATAGTATCATCTATAAACATATTTCACTCCACTTACTTGAAATTTAGAGAAAAAAATTAAATGAAATGTCATAAAGACTTTTATGAAGAAAGAAGATACATGTTTGGCTTTATTTCAATAAAGAGAGAGAAAAATCTAGCATTTCTCCCTAATTCAAGTAGAAAAATGAAAATCTACTTCAAATACTGTTAAAGGGGTGCATAATGTTCCAGCTGGTTGACACTAGTGCAGGAGTCTCTGGGGGTGGGTGAGGGGCACCTACAGCAAGCACAGTCTAAAGAAAGCCTACGGTGCCTGACTCCTTACCCGCATCTGCAGCTTTCTCATCCAGCTCGTCTCCTGAGCAAATATGAGACAGCTTGGTTCGGACATATGTTGCCTTGAACACAATTTGCAAGCTCTAAAAGTGATGGAAATAAAGTACCTTCAGGAAGCACCAGCTTTTTATACGTTACTTCATGAGCTGCAGCCTATTTAGCAAAAGCTCCAACCTTCATTTATAATGCCATTATTAAATCAGCAGTTGTCTTCAAGCTCTAAATATAATGGTAAAAACACACTGGAAATCCTGATTTTTTTTTTTTCTTTTTTGGGTTTTTCTGTATAGTTTTAGCTGTCCTGGACTCACTTTGTAGACCAGGCTGGCCTCAAACTCACAGAGATCCTCCTGCCTCTGCTTCCAAGTGTTAGGACTATCAGGCTGTGCCACCATGCCCAGCTTCATGAAATTATTTTAATGTTGCCTATTTGATTCTGAAATTTCTTTGCAAATAAACTTGATACTCTATACTGTCATGTCTTCTCAATGATGTATAAAAGTGCCAAGAAAGGCAGATATTTTTGATCTCTTAGAGGCCCGGGAACCCACAGACTGTAAGGACAAGATGTCTTCCACTTTTGTCTCCCGCTCTATCCAATCAGATAGGGCCTTTAAATGCTCAATGCTTTAAATGCTGGAACAATGAATGATCACTCAACATCGGGCAGGAGTACACAATGCTAAATCAGTAAGGAAGACAAAAAAAAAAAAAAATCAAGAAATGCTATGGTATCCCTTGCTTTGGTGAAAAAACGTCTGCTAATGAGAGGCAGCTCTCACCAGGAAGAGCACACTCGGAGCTGCTCTTCAGAGCAGTTCTGGATCACCAACAAAATGTCACTCAGGAGATCTAGCTCAAGACAGACCCTCCGTAAGACCTTCCTTCCCTAGAGCATCAGAAGCCTCACCATGCCACTACTGTTGACTCCTGAGCAATGTGGAGTTAAGGAACCAACTCCCTGAAGTCAGAAATCTGGGTAGAGCTTTTGGCTCCCTAAAACTTGCTAGTAGCTTGCTACTGAACACAAGCCTCCCTGAGAGCCAAGGGTCAGCCTTGTTTTGCATGCTACACATATTATAGAAAGGGCCTCCTTTACCTTTGTATGCAGGCTCCTGGAGAGAATCACTAGTTTAAGCTGACTCTTGCAACACCTGAGGTCATGACAGCAACAGGAGGAACTACAGCAGTCGGTCAGGACGCACACTGTATGCCTCAACTGAATCCACATTTCTCTTACTGTAAGTGTGCCATGCATGGCTTCTGTGTTCATAAACTTGGGTAAATTTTAATTATTTAGATTTGATGTATACTTTTTTTGTAATAAATACTTTTATTACACATTTTTATTATACATTCATGATAAAATCAGTTTTTTTCTCACTTTTCTAGACTATGTGACTTGTAAGGGTGTTTTTGTGAATTACGTAAATCTTTTTTCCTCAAAGCAATTCACTTCTGTGTGGAGCCACACAGTGCAAATCTGTGTTGAGACCAATGAATATCTTGGTGAAAACTCCACTGAAAGAAGAAAAAGGCATCAAGTGTAATCTTCCAGAAAAGCTTCAAGTTCTTAAACATAGTCATGGGCCTCACGACACTTCAGTCAACTCAGGACTATGTTAATGGAAGTCCCATGTAGTGACGGCGTAGCTGCCTTAGTTTGTGCTAGTGCACTCCATGTTCACAGGGCTGGCTGCCTAAGGTATGATTCCCAGATCATATTCCTGTCCTTAAGAGACGCATGGCCATTTTCAAAACCTCAAAACTCATTTAAATGATACCTCTTGTGCTTAAGAAACATCGATAAATAAGATACCTGGGTTAATCTAAACTGGCTGTAAATGTGTATAATTAGCCAACAATCATCTAATTGAAGCAGTTTGAGTCCTGAGACCTTAAGGATCCGGGTCTTCTTAGTAATAAATGTGCTAAGCTTTAGGAATACCTAAATCAGACTAAAGAAACTGGCCTGCCTTTTCAGAGCAGCTTGTGCCAAGGGTATGAGTGCATCACATGACCTATTAACTCCAAAGGCTGCAGCCTGTTCACACTGAGTGGGAATGGGGAGGGCAAGACATAGGGAATGGCCGCCTTCTGGCTCCTTACCTGCCACCCTGCTTCTGTGTCCTGGTGTAAGCCCCACACATTCATCTTGTGCCATGGAGGCTGGACCAGAACCCAAGATAGCAACTGTGCTGAGAGGAGCCTCAGAAGAAAACAGAGGCTTGAAACAGTTCCAGGGGTTGCTCTCCTTGCTTTTTTTGAACTGAGATACAGATTAAAGCTTCAATTATGAAAAAGGATTTCTCTGCCTTTAGATGAGGACACACTAGTCCTTTCCAACTCTAATGCTCTGAGAGCAAATCTCAGGTATGATATTATCTTCACTCTCACAAGATCTGGCACGCATATTTTCTCAGCCAAAAAATTACAGGGAGCAAAACCAGCAATGGGGCTTCTATTTCAAGCCCCGACTTTGTGAAACACTCAAATATTTATCTATAATTTACCTGCTAGTCTTAGGCTGGACTTCACAGGCTATGATCTCTATAATGTTAGTGTGAGAAAACTTATTATTTTCATAAAGATTTGCTTTCTAACGGTTTGTCAGAAATTTCTAGTGGTAAAAAGAGATGAGCTCACCTATATTGGGCAGAGACCATAGTTGGTTAACTTTTTAGCCTTGCTCTCCCTCCATGTTATCCTGGGGCTGTACTAATATCACAAGTTGTTCTGAAAGGTTCATGTAGCTCCCAGCTTCACTGTAACTGGCCTTTCTCAATATAGTATACAGGGGACACTGACCAAACAGACATGACCAATAACTAGCCCTGCTGTCCCAGTGGGAACTGGGCAGCCTCCAGCACAAAGGGCCACTGACTCTCCTGCAGGTTACTGGTTCAGCCAGCAGTGTGGTAGTAGTTTGAACATGAATGACCCTCATAAGCTCATTGATTGGTCAGTAGGCACTGACATTATTAGGAGGTGTGGCCTTATTGGAGTAGGTGTGGCCTTGTTAGAGAAAGTGTGTCATTGGAGGCAAGGCTTTGAGGTTTCGAATGCTCAAGCCAAGCCCAGTCTCTCTCTTTCTCACTTCCTGCCATCTGCAGATCCAGATGCACGACTCTTGGTTCCTTCTCTAGCACCATGTTTGCCTATGCTTCACCATTCTTCCCTCCATGACGATGATGGACTGAACCTATAAGCCAACCCCAATAAAACATTTTCTTTATAAGAGTTTCTGTGGTCATAGTGTCTCTTCACAGCAACAGAAGCCCGAAGACAGGCAAGTTCTTCAGTTTCCACCGCTGCTTTCACTGGCTTTGAACAAATGCTGACTTGCTTTTACTTGCTTTTTTCCAGTCTTCCACAAGACACTTTTTGTGAACTGTTGTCACTGTTAATTTCTTAGAAGCACAAGAAGCACGGTGAGCATCTATCATCCACTCTACCAACGACAAACTACCTTCTGGTGCCGAGAACAGAGAGTGTTACTCACTGAAAGACACTGTTCTATGTGAGGTGCCTTCACATTCTGTTATTGGGCTTCTAAGCATGATTCAGGAACTGCATTATTCCCCTTCCCCAGAACTTATTTTAAACCTTGACTAGGGCTCCCCTTCATGGATGTGGAAAAAAATAAATTACTGACACTTTTAAATTACAAGTATTTGCCTACATTTCTGCATATGGAAAGATCTGTTCTTTCAGCATTTCTTTGACATTAAAGCCATTAACTCCTTTATAGTATCTAATTTTAATCAGAAACTCACTGAGGAATTTAGGTTTCTAGAACTGAATGGCACACATGAATCCCTGTAGCAAAGGCTCTCTGAATAAACTGGAAGTCAGTTTTGCATACAGTGGTGATGTTCCATAGGCCAGAGTCCCTAAGCACCCAAATAGGACTGTTGTGATTCAGCATGCCTGACATTTATAAATAGCTGAAGTTACTCAATCATTTCAGCTAATATGTTAACGACTTAAAAATCAACTCCTCAATGAAAACAACAAAATAGTTCCCTTTTTGTCTCTTAATTAGATTAATTCAAAGGAAATTAAGGTTTAAAACTATATTTCCTATTTAAAAGCATGTTTTAACTTAAACATCCTTGATAAACTTTGGAACCAGCTCTAGGCTTGTCTAGAAAGTTTATTTTCTTCACTAATAAAAGGAAGAAGTAACAATGCACAAAGACTTCACCAGTGGGGATGCCTAGAAGCAAGTGTGAGGCACTGAAGATGAGTTTCTCTACACCATCTAGCTCATGTCTTCCTCTAGTGTCAAAGGTGATTCGGGATACTTTGACAGCTATCCTACCATGCGCAGGCTCTATGAAAGATGAGAAATGAAAACAAGGCTAAGGAAAAATTCACCAACTGAACCCTTGTGATGACTCCCGGAAGGAGCCCTTCCTTACCAGAGAATACAAGCCCCTCCCATACCACTGAGAAGGGGAAATGCAGGAGAAAACATTAGCTTTGGAATGAACTCATGAGCTGCAATTATTAGTGCTTGGCCACTCTACACTGCCCATCACACCACAAGTGAGTTAGTGCACTGCTGCCAATTGCATTAAGACAGTCATTACTGCTGCAGAAGCAATGAGACGCTAGTGTTCCACACCACAAGACTACTCCATTACCCTTGAGGAGTCTGTGGGTGAAGGAAGCCCCTCAGCAGCATCCTCCTTGATAACTTCCTAGCAACATAAAACAGGAAAGTAGGTAACAAAAAAGAATGAGCCACATGGAAGATGAACGAACATGATGCTAAGATAAGAACACAGATAACACCAAAGACTGGGGTGGCTGGAATTCCCCTTCCACCACTTTAAAGTGTAACTTAAATTATGTTAACAGGGAACTTTTTTTTTATAGTTACTTAAAGCTTATCATCAGGAACCCCTACTATATTTGGCACAGATGTATTTTGTTTTGGATTAATTATATTCAATAGTATGTTTAAACAATCTTGTCCTGTGGAATCCCTGACATAGATTGAAATGCTTTTCACATACTGCGTCCTCTATCAGCTAAACCTTAATGTAATGTATATACACACAGAGATACCATATAGAAGTCCTTTAAAAAGATACTAGATAATTAGCAGTTATAAAGATGTAGTTTTTAAAGTTTCGGTAGCAAGCACTACATTACAAGCCAGAGATCTCTGGTTGTAAAAACTCAACATTTAGTCACTGAGATGACTAGGCTTGTTTCTGTCACAGATATTTACCAGACACACACACACACACACACACACACACACACACACACACACACACACA
>NW_026585644.1:18681382-18701187 GCF_907164565.1 Psammomys obesus
ACACACACACACACACACACACACACACACACACACACACACACACATTTTATATTAGTAATAGCTTGTTTCTCAAAACACTCTTACTCTAGAAAGGAAAAAAAAAAACAGCTTTTAATGGTATCCATGTTCTTTTATGAGATTAATATTTTAGTTACCCTTTTATATACTTACTAGGCCATTGTTCTGATCTCTGGGCAAACTCGTTTTTACTGATGAACGTGAGATGAGATGTTGGGAACTGCCAGGGTAATACCTTGGCGTGTAAAGGTATGGGGCAAAGAATGGCTATGGAAAAACACGTAACAAAAAAAGGGCATGAACAATTACAGAAATCAAAGTGTAATGAGATTTATCAAGTGAAACTAACCAACACAACTCCAAAATTCAAAAGCAAGTGACAAAACAAAAGCTTCCTTCACACTCTGTAAGATCCAAACCTAGAGTTAAGATAAAGATTCACACCCTCGTTCATTTGATATAAGCTTAAAATCACAACTGAAGTTTTGTACCTTGTGTCTTAACAGAAACATTTTTCCTTATATTTAGTATCTTAACATGTTTGCTGAACATGGTTTAGATGTATTAACTTCCAAATTCTATTTAAAGCAGACTACAATTTATTAGAAAATTCTGCCTTACATAAAAAAAAAAAAAAAAAAAAAAAAAAGAGTTAAGTTCTATAAGACCCAAAGCCTCCCTGGTCAAGTGCGGACAACCAGCAGTGCTTCCAAGGACAGCCTCCCGGGGGGCCTGGAGCTCAGCTGCATCACAGCACGCCGGAGTGTGCGCCACACTGGAACATGGGAACCTACTTTCTTCACAAAACTTCTGCATTTACTTGTAGCCAGACCCACATATCAGATTATCTGAACTAGAAACGTAATGGTCAGAGTTCATTAGGCTTCGCTGCACTGAGGTGGCCACATCTTTCTTCTTTGCTCTTCACAGTTTAAGACGCTTACTATGCCTTTTAATGGTATGACTAATACCATTAAATAATACCAGAAACACTAAACCTAAAAACAAGAGAAATTTTAATGTCTTAAAATAATTAAAATACTTAAAAAGCAGATTTCATTATTGTTCTTAAAATAAGTTAATATAAGACGCCAGCCTAAATGGTTTCATAACTATTTTTTTCAAACAAACTTATTTTCGCACCTTTAATTAGTATTAATTGAGCTGTCTTATGTAAAATTACAGCAGATTTTAAGACTGGTGACTACAGATCTGTGTTCTGCACCACCTACCACACAGTCAATTTATACAGAGAACGAACATTCTCATAAATGCTGTTGGCTCCTCCTATGTTGGCTCACCTTGTCCATATAGAAAAATAGAATCACATTTCTAAGGCTCTACGAACAGCAAATCAAATTAAATTTAAATTCTACAATTCCTTCTTTGCCACGTTTACTTCAAACTCTTTCTTCCCAGCTCATGTGAAATAAAGTGATGCAGTCAGTTTTCTTGTATAGATAATAGCTCCTGTATTTTCCTGAATTTAGACTAACCAGGGAGAAAAAAAGGATTAAAACTTACAATGGATTTAAGAGTATAATTGCACAAAGCATAATACAGTTCATGATCCATTTTCCTAGGGAAACTATTAGTGTCATTGCATGATTAGGGTCGTTAAGGTGAAAACAGACCTCGGATCAACTACATCCAACATGGTTTGGGTTCTACTGGTAACTGTGCTTTCTTTTTTTTAGTTAGGAAATTCTGTATTAAGCAGAGAATTACATATGATTCAAGGTACTTGAAATAAAAATGGCTTATGTGGTATTAACCGGCAATAACATTGATCCTTCAAGCAGTATGCTCCCATTATTATCTCACATATGTCTAAGAACCATGAATGACTCTGGGAATGTATGGCTGTTATAAATGCCAATATATGCTACACAAAATATACCAAAGGAGCCTTTGCTGCACTCATAGTATTTCCTTTCTTACCATGAAAATAAATAAAAACCGATATTCTTGTATTCAGACTCTTTAGAACTCTGGGACCTGCTAAAATCCAAGACTTAGATTTTAAAAAATTATACGCTTGTACATTTAAGCCTCACACTTTCCTGTTTTAAAGGCAACTTATAGTTCCAAACCAGTAACAGAATGCACAGGGAGAGAAGCCCTGGTGCCCCAGAAGGGACACTCTAAAGCAATGGCGCTGCCCCTTACCCTGTTGTAGAAGGGGTGCTGGGGGCCGGACATGCCGCTGTAATAGCTGCTGTGGGGCTGCGGGGACAGAACTCCACTTGGGAAGGGCCCGTTGAAGGACGCTGATGAGGAGCAGACAGATGCAGGCTGACTGTACGCAGAAGGCGCCCGAGGAGGGGCTTCATGCAGAGGGAGCGGGGGATACGCAAGGCCTCCTATGTTGATCTGCTCTCTTGCAGCTCGAACATCTGAAAATTCCATCACAACCCAAAAGGCAAAAGAGAACAGGATACTAGTGATGAGTCCTGTCACCAGCTACTAAAGAACATACTTTCACCACTGCCCATGACTCCAGCTGGGTTTAAATGAGTTGAAGAGAAATCTTCAATAGTCCACAGACTTTAAGTGGGGAAAAAAATAAAAAGTCCAATTGTTGTACATAAAAAGTTCTTTTTCCTTCACCGTTGGAGAAGTTACCCACTTGGATTCTTTCTTCAGTTACCAAACACTGTAATTTTTACTCTTTAAAGATCTATTTGTGATATGCTAACAAAAGACTCAAATTTGTCTAATATGTACAATGTAAGCTAAATTGTGAGCCTACAAACTGAGACACACCAACCTCTCAACACACAGCACACAGACACAAAAGCATCAGCCTTTGAGTAAGTACTGAGAGAATTTGGGATTTTTTTGATTGTCACATAAGAGCTATATATTTATGGCACAATATGCTTCTCACACACACATACAAACACAAATATGTATTGCATAATGTTCAAACAGGAATGTATATTTATCACCTCAAACACTCTTCATTTTTCTGTAATCAGACCATTTGAAATGGCTTTTTCTGGATATTTTGAAACACTCATTAAATCATAGTTAACTATAGTCACCCTATTGTGTAAAGAGAGTCAGAAATTATTCCCCCTACCCAACTATACCTCTGTGCCCACTAACTAGTCTTGTCTCATCGTCCCGTGTACTCCCCATCCCAGGCTCCAGTTAGTCCTGCTCTACTCTCCCTTAGATTTCACACATGGCTGAGAACATAGTGTTTGTTTGTGAAGTTCACTTCCAGGACTATTTCAATTTCTAGGACTAGCTGAAGGTGATCCCTCAGTAACTCCCAGAAAGCTTAATTATGGTCTATGAGCAACATCACATGAAACCTTTGCATTGCAACACAGCTGTGTGTGCTTCAGAGCACACCGGTCTCTCAATTGCCTCTCTGAAACCAGACTGTAAACTGGACCTGGCAGTTATGGGCTCTAAAAGTAGAATGCAAAACAAAACAAAAAACACAAGTTTTAGGCCAGTCTGGGCAATTTACTGAGATCCTGCCTCAAAATAAATGCAAAAAGGAGTGAGGACATATTCAGTGACAGGGTGCTTGCCTAGCATGCCCAAGGCCCTGGGTTCTACCCCCAGCACTGCCATAAAGTAAATTAAACCTTAATAGTACTATCTTCACATCTCAGATAATAAATTAGGTTAAAAACCTAAAATGAAGGTAAAGATTTTGTTTTCTGCTCAACATAGAGGTCCTGATTAAGAACAGATGATTACAGCATGTGTCATTGAAAGTCCTGACTGTATGCAGAAAATGCAAGTTCAGTGCTCCAAAGGGAGAGGTTGGTGAACAAAGAAGAGAGCACAGTGAAGTAAACAGGGAACATCTTAACGCTCTAAGGCATCAACATCCTCAGCCTTTACTCTCATTAGTTCCTCTGTGGAATGCTTGGTTAAATTTCTTAACTTCTCATAAAACAAGATACATTTAGACACCTAAGTCAGAAACAGAAAATTCTGCGTGGCATGGTAGCACATGCCTGTAATCCCAGCACTTCAGAGGCCAGGGCAGAAAGACTGCAGTGACTCTGGGTCCAACGAGTGCTCCACAGTGAGACCTCAACTCAACAACAAAAGCAGAACCAACAGACAAAAAGGACGGGAGAGAAAAGAAACGTGGAGAAATCTGAGGACATTAAAGAATAAGCTCTACTGCAGTACCCACCGGCAATGATCTCCCGTAGTTTGGGATCCAGGTTCACCGTGCACGGCAAAAAGGTCTTTACATCTCGAGCCACAAGAACTGGGGTCCTTGAAGACAGAAACACTTCAAAATTTCTTATATCTCCATCAATTTCAAGCAGTGGTTCAACATCTTTAGTTGTTGGAATATTCTTTGATATTCTTCAGAAAGAAAGAGATGAAAACACCATTAATGCTGTTATCAGAGTCAAATTCTGTTTTTTAAAACTTGTTGCTTCTGTCCACAAAGAGAAAAATACTGTTAGGATAAGAAATCTAACAGAGAAAAAAAATAATAAAACAGTTCCAACATGGCTAAGCTGACAGGGAGAAAGGGAGAACTTCAGAGATTCTGGCCAGGATCAAGCTGTGGACAGGGAGACAAAGAAGAAGAGGTAGAGCAGGTCCACCCCAGCCGGCTGCTCGCTCTCACTGCCAGTGAAATGGGCTAAAAGGTGCCGGTGGGAACTGCGGGCCCTAGAAAGACTAGCAGATGCCCATAGCACACAATGAGTGAGAGCCTGGTTCTGAGACCTGGGCTTTTTCAATGTGACAGTGTGGCTCTTTCTTTTGCAGGAAAAAAAACAACAACAATAAAAACAACCACTTAAAATAAAACACACATACTAAAAAAAGTGTCAGCATAGGTTTGTTTTTTTCTTCTCTACAAAGGCTAATTTCTACCGTAAAAGTAAGATATGCCTATTGTATAATAGATATGACAAAAACACAGGAAGTAGTCTGGAAATAATATGATTTAACTGATCAAATATAGTAATTGCTAATATAATGTACTCTTTTATTATGTGTCCCTTTTTTTGCATAGTGGAATTCAAACAATAAACAATTTGGATCAATCAGAAATTCTTAAATGTAAAAATAAGTGATTTTTTAAAAAATTATTTATATTTTTATAAATTACAGTTTATTCACTTTGTATCCCAGCTGTAGCCCCCTCCCTCATCCCCCTCCCAATTCCACCCTCTCTCCTTCATTTCCTCCCATGCCCCTCCCCAAGTCCACTGATAGTGGAGGTCCTCCTCCCCCCCTTCCCTCTGACCCTAGTCTCATCAGGACTGGCTACATTGTTTTCCTCTGTGGCCTGGTACAGCTGCTCCCCCATAAGGGGAAGGTGATCAAAGAGCCAGCCACTGAGTTCACATCAGAGACAGTCCCTGTTCCCGTTACTGGGGAACCCACTTGGACACTAAGCTGCCATGGGCTACATCTGTGCAGGGGTTCTAGGTTATCTCCATGCAGGGTCCTTGGTTGGAGTATCAGTCTCAGAAAAGATCCCTATGCCCAGAATTTTTTGATCTGTTGTTCTCCTTGTGGAGCTCCTGTCCCCTCCAGGTCTTCCTATCTTCCCCTTCTTTCATAAGATTCCCTGAACTCTGCCCAAAGTTTGGCTATGAGTCTCAGCATCTCCTTCGATACCTTGCTGGTTAGAGCCTTTCAACGGCCCTCTGTGGCAGGCTCCTGTCCTGTTGCCTCTTTTCTCCCTCTTCCAATGTCCATCACCTTTGGCCTTTCTGCAGGAGGATTGATCATCTTACTCAGGATCCTCCTCCTTGCTTAGCTTCTTTAGGTGTACAGATTTTAGTATGTTTATCCTATATTAAATGTCTAATATCCAATTATAAGTGCGTATATACCATGTGTCCTTCTGCTTCTAGGATAACTCACTCAGCCTACAGATTGGGAAAGGCTCTTCACCAACCCTATATCTGACAGAGGGCTAATATCCAGAATATATAAAGAACTCAAGAAGTTAAACAGCAAAAAATCAAGTAACCCAATTAAAAAAATGGGGTACAGAGCTAAACAGAGAATTCTCAATAGAGGAATATCAAATGGCAGAGAAACAAAGAAATGCTCAACACACCTAGTCATAAGAGAAATGCAAATCAAAACGACCCTGAGATTTCCCCTTATACCTATCAGAATGGCTACAATCAAAAACTCAAGTGAGAACACATGCTGGAGAGGATGTGGAGAAAGGAGAATCCTCCTCCACTGCTGGTGGGAATGTAAACTTGTACAACCACTTTGGAAATCAATCTGGTGCTTTCTCAGACTATTAGGAATAGCACTTCCTCAAGATCCAGCTATAGCACTCCTAGGCATATACCCAAAACATGCTCAAAGTACACAACAAGGACATTTGCACAACCATGTTTGTAGCAGCTTTATTCATATTAGCTGGAAGCTGGAAACAACCCAGATGCCCCTCAGTTGAGGAATGGATACAGAAATTGTGGTACATTTACACAATGGAATACTACTCAGCAATTAAAAACAGAAAATCATGAAATTTGCAGGCAAATGGTGAGAACTAGAAAAATAAGTGATTTTTAGACATTAAAAACATTTAACAGATACTGTTACAATAATCAATATAAAATTTTCTTGAAGAAAAATGGCTAAAATGTTCAAATTCTGCCTGGTTCTCCCTACTAAAACACCATGTAGTAAACGGATCTGAGGCACATGAGAGAATGCTGCAGAGATAACGGGGTGAAAAGTACAGTGGAGTTCAATGAGTAGGCAGGAAACCTGGAAGTAACCCCAGCGTCCACTGATGGGATGTGAGGCCACATCATAGAATACAGCATGGCAGTAAAAGGATGACAGGGACAAATCTCATGGTCAATTATGTTAAGAGTCCAGCCAATGTGCAGGAAGCAGATCACAGTTTCTGTGAAGCATAGGGAGGTGGGAGGAGGGTGACAGAGGATTACAGAGAATCAGGAAGGAACTGCCTAGACAAGGGGCACATTCACCTTTCTGCCTGTGAGGACAATTCCGTGGGTATATGCAAATATCAAACGTGAAATTGCACAGCCTCAGCACAGTCATTTACTTCTGTTAACTTCACCTCTCCGAGCACTTCTAAAGTCCTGGCGCGCGCTCTCTCCACAGCACTTGCCAATTACTTAAGAGCATGTGCTCTTAGGCTGCACTAGGGCTCCATTTTAGGGAGAGAACATTTTCCTGTTCTTCCCAAGTGAGATGGAACCCTACTCTAAGATTAGCAACAGCTGCATCTTTTCTTTGGGATCAGCACTTTATTGCTGAGACCCAGCACTTGGCTGGTAGCCAGATATTAAAAGTCATCCGAGGGAAAATCCAGAGAACAAAATTAGCAAACAAGGAAAGAATGGGTGCTGGTGAGAAAACAAGGCAAGCAATTCTATCTTGTGGATTTCACAAAGTCCTGCTACAAAGACTCACACATGTGCAAGGCAAAAAGCTCTCTAAAATACCATTACTTTCAATAAGGTAAAACGGCCCTCAAACTGATTACTAGATACATTTAGAGTGTAATGAAAACCTGGAAAATGATCACATGGTATCATTTGCTAAGGTGAAAAAATATTAGAAATGAAAGAGTTAAAAAGGTAGTTCGTTTATTTCAGGCGTTTAACACAAAAAAAAGAGAGGCCAGAAAGATTTAGCTAAAAACACACAGCTGACAAGTCACATGAAACAAATTAACCGAACCCTAATGCCAGCATTGCTTTCAGCCTGAATGCGAACAGTGTTCTCAGCGCGGTGAACAATGCTGCTGTTCACAAGCCAAACGTCTACTGCTGCTTTCCAGATTGAAGTCTCTATTCTAACCTTTTGAGCTCAATGCATTAAGCCCTTCTGCTAAAAGAGACATTTATGTAAATGATAATCTTTTGGCAGTGGGCCATCAAAATCATATGGGCCTTTATTTTTCAGATATTTTTTCTAAAGGTTAGCATTTAAAGAATTTAAATAACTTCACTTTTCAATTAAGAGTGAATTTAAAATTTCAGCACTATGAATCATGTGAACTAAAGTTGCCAGCAGTTAAATGGCCCATAGAAAGCATTTTTACAATCTCAGGCATCAATGAGCTCCCAGGAAGTTTAAGTGTAGTTTCTTTTGATGCCATTGATCGAACAGCACTTGCTAATGCCAACATCCATGTAAGTTAAAGCATTCTGATTACAAATGACAGTGTTTTATAGAAGATACATATTAATTACTTGGCAGAAATTACATAAGCCATTCGTGTCACTTCCATTCAAAGCAAGGCTCAAAATTACACGGAAAAATTTCTATCTTAAAGTATAAGCAGATCCATAATGTCTAACTTATGAAGAAAGCATCATATTTTTGAAGCTAGTCATCTAATAATGTAATGATTTAATAAGGGATTAAATTTAAGATTTACCACCCCCAATTGTCATTCACTGATGAGCAAACCAGGGCTTCATGTATGCCAGGCAATCCAATTGTCGTCATAAAACTCTCATTTGTCTTGGAACTGTATTACACCTGAGACAAGTTTAACTTCTAGAAGACCCTCCCAGTAATACACAGACAAAAACGTCAGGGCTAGGGATGTAGTTTAGTGGAAGGGCACTTGCTTAGCATCCACATGGCCCTGTGTTCAATCACTAACAATAAAAACAAAACAAAACCCCACCCAACTACATTGCCACAGTCAGAAACACAAGATATCACCAACTCATTTTTTACATAATTTTAAATTATGTAATAAGTGTGTATGCCTGAGTGTGGATATATGCACACATGAGTGCAAAAAACCGTGGACGCCGGAGACCCTGGATTCCCTGAAACTAGAGCAACAAGTTTATGAGCTGCCGTATGAGTACTAGGAACCACACCTGAATCCTCTGGAAGGTCGGCAAGTGCTATTAACTGCTGAGTCATCTCTGTAGCCCCATAAAACTCATTTTTTATGACCACTAATATCTGTGGAAAGACAACCAAACCCTAGACACTCTCTTCTCCTGTCTTCACCATTTAATTCTCAGTCATCCTTCATATTCAGCACAATTCTCCTACTTATAGAAAAGGCTACCTTAAGGGTAGCTCATATTCCTCTATGATGATAGACCCAAAGCTTTCCTGCATGCCATATGTCCATCTACTAGTGGAAGTATCTCCTTACACACCTTATCCCCACTCCAAGTTGTCATTTCCTGCATTGTTGAGGTTATCTCTAGTGCCTAGCATACAATACTGTCATAGCATAGTAGCTCAAACTTTTCAGGTGAATAGAGACAGATATAGACAAACACACACATACAGACACAGACACACAGAGATACACACACACACTCTCTCTCTCTCTCTCTCTCTCTCTTCCTAAAGAATTCTTTCCTTTCAAAATAAAATAGTTAAAATTTTACCCATTCTGATACTGACAACATTTTGTACTTGAAAAAAAAATTAGGTGGAGCATATTGAGCTAATTTTTGTATGCGGTGTTAGGTAAGGGTCCAGTCTCATTCTTTTTGTGCATGTGGGAATGTGTATGTACTGTCCAAAAACCATCTGTTGAACAGGCATACTTTCCCTGCTCAACAGACTTGGCATTCTTTCAGGACCCTAGGTAGCCATATTTGTCTGGGTTTACTTGATTTGCTTGCCCTGTGTGTGCTCGTGATGTCACTGCCACAATGGTCACACTGAGGCCCTGAGGTGAGCTTTGAAATTGAAAAGTGTGGGCCTTTGGATTCTGTTCTGCTTCAAAATTGTTGTCCTTCTTACAAATGAAGGTTATTGGGATTTTCAAAGATTTTTACATTCGTTATGAAGGGAACTTTAGGTAGCCCCAATATCCTAGTCATTTAATTTCCCTGTTTGTGTACACTGAGTTTCTCCCACTTATTTTATCTTCCTTCACCTCTCTCGGCAAGGTTGTGGTTTTCAATGAACAGGTCTTTAACTGCCTTGGTTAAATAAAACACTTATTTTCCTTTCAGATTATCCATACCATGAGTACAGAAACACAAAAGGTCTTTGTATTGATCTGTATCCTAAAAACTATTGGATTTATCAGTTCTAGAAGCTCTCTTGTATAGGATCATAGTATCTCTAATTAGAGATAGTTTTCTAGTTACTATAAATTTGGGTCCTTCTATTTTTCTTGTCAGTCTGGCTAGGATGACAGTTGGTACAATAGAGATGATTTACAGTTCCAACCAAATATTATGTTTTTAATTTATTTACTTATTTATGTGTATGAATGTTTTGCCTGCACGTACGTATGTTCATTATATGCGAGCTTGGTGCAAGGTGTCAGAAGAAGCACCAGATCTCCTGGAACTGGAATTATGCATGGTTATAAACCACCATGCTGGGCACTGAGCCAGGGTCCTCTGCAAGAGCAACAAGTGCTCTTAACCACTGAGACACATCGCCAGCCATTCAAATACTGCTTCTCACCATAAACACTGCAGTCAGTATAAGCCAGCAAGCATGTAACCTAAAACATTTCCTAATGTCAAGTACACCTGACTGTTCCCAAGTGACATGTGAGTGCTTGACTATCTTGTCACCTGGCAAAGGCCACTTGTTTGGTCTGTCAAGTGTATATGCAGGTGAAGGTGCCACCTCTAAGAGGACACCCCTTCTGTCCCCTACCTTGCCTCTGATCCTGGAACGACAGTCTGGTCTCAGCCAGTGTTTTCTGTTGGCTTTCTGAGTGCATGTGGACATAAAACATCTCCAGCATAGCCTGTCCTCCCAAATCCCGGCTTCAGAGCTTAAGTCTGGGTTTGTTGTTTGCTTGTTTTTTTGAGACAGGATTTCTCTTTGTAGCCTTGGCTGGGCTGGAACTAAATATGTAGACCAGGCTGGCCTCAAACTCACAGATATCTGCCGGTCTCTGCCCCCCCCGAGTGCTGGGATTAAAGCTTTGTGCCACCATGCCCAGCTGATTTAAATGTTTTTAAAATGGAAAACATAAAAGAATGCTGCTATGTGTTAGACTTTGGTACACTAAACATCGACACAGAGGGCTCTTCTACCAAGTCATCCTGACTCTACCTGACTTTTATCGGAACATAGACTAAGAATAGAGTGAGGAGAATTCTGAATGCTCTTGAGAAAACTCCAAGAGTCTTGTGACCTCAGAATTGTTCTTGGATTACGATTTCAAGCCCCTCCCAGATGTAGCAGATAAGAGCACGTTCACTTCAGATTACTCATTACAACTGGCTACTGTTAGTTGCCTGTGTGCCTCTACGGAAACACATGCACCTTGCTCTTGTGATTGGATGCTTCACTCATGTGACGTCTCTTACCCCTCAGAATATAAATCGTCTGGTGCTCTGAATAAAGTTGGCTAGTGCATAGGCTTTAGTCTGCCTCATTTATCCACTGCACTCTCTCAGGTCCCTTTAACCGTCTTTAGAACAGTAAACAGTTTCAGACGCTGGGACAAAACATCTCCTCTGCCTCATACACACAAGTATGTTCTTTCACTGTTTCTTAAAATCTAAGCCATTTCTTGTTCACAAAATTCTGTAAAAAAGCACATTGCTACCACAACCTAGGTCAGAGCATATCAATCAAATTAAAAGCTGTTTTGTGGCCTGAGTAACACAATCATGTGAGAGAAGCAGACAAGCTTTGATAATTACACACTACACTGTTGGTGGCTCCCTAAGAAAAAGGATTCCCAATCTTGTAAGTTTTTAGGTAAGATTAACTAAACACTGTATTGTCCTCAAAAAGGAAGTTTAGTAACTGGTGGCATTTGTATCTATTTACAGCAAAGGATTTTCTTGGTATACTATAAAACTAACTAGAGATGCTTAAATGAATCTGAGACTCCAATCTTCATACATAACTCTTCACTTTCATAAATTCTTCAAAACAGCTCATTTTCTAGTTAACTTGCTTCAAATATTTAATTTGGATAGCTTAGCTTTTGTGAACTATTTGATCTAAGAATTCTGTGCAGGAGTCACTTGTCATCTGTTTCACAGTACAGAGGTCAGTGCATCACAGCACAATGCAGCATGGCAGGGAGCAGAAGACAGCAACAGAGGGAACCAAGTGAGACTTTCAATCTAGAATAATGAGACCATTTCAACAAAGAGGTGAAAAGCAAAATAACTCACAGCACACTAAATCTGGGCTCAGTACTGACCACTGAAGAGCTCAGCCTGATCTCTGGCATCAGGAGTCTGTATTTTAAATTGCTCAGATGAAAGTAAATGAGAGAAAAGTTTTAGTCTTTTGAGGCAGCACTGACATCAAAGGTTCCTGCCAACTCATAAGAGATGTCAGGCACAGCAAATGGACACTCTGGTCTACAAAGCCTGGTCTAAAAAGTGAGTCCAGGATAGCCAAAGCTACACAGAGAAAACCTTTCTTGATAAAAAACAAAACTAACTAACTAAATAAATAAATAAAATTACTTATTTATTTACTTATTGGTTTTGTTCCTGTTGTTTTTTGTTGGTGTTTGAGACAGAGTCTCTATGTAGCCCTGGCTATCCTGGAAGTGACTCTGTACAGCAGGCTGTCCTCTCTGATCTGCCTGCCTATGCCTCCCTGGGGTAGGAATTACAAGGGTGGGCCAGCACACCTGGCACATTTAATATGTTTATAACCAAAATCTGTAAGCAGACAAGTCTTTCTTGTTAATATCTAATCTGTTTTTTTTTTTTTCCTCAAAACTGACAGGAGAAAGGTGGCAGATCACTTAGCATATATAACACCTTTCTACCCATCTTCTACATGTGTGCATGCACACACATAGACACATAAGAATTCAACAAAAAAATACTATGTCATATGGATACATAAGCATTTCTATGCCTATGGTTGATTCTCAATAATGATAAATTTTCTGTGATGGGAAGATGGCTTAATCATAAAGTGCTTGTTCACAAAGTGCAGGCATGCTGAGACATTCCTTCTCAGCACTGGGAAGGCAAACACAAGCAGATCCCTGGAGATCACTGGCCAGCCATCCTAGCCTTCTGGGTGAGTTACTGTAAACCAAGCAAGTTTATTTTTCAAAAACACCAACATGGACAATTTCTGAGAAATGACACACAGGGTCAACTTCTGGTCTCCACATGGCACTCCCATACACGAATGAATGAATGAATGAGTGAATGAATGAATGAATGAAAGAAAATTCAACTTTCCATTATACTGTTGCTCCCTAGCCCACCATTTTCCTGCTATGAGTGCAAAAAGCACTTCACTTCATCTCATGGCCAGACGGGCTAGTGAAGTTTCCAGTGAGACAGCCCCATCTTGTGGACTTCCTGATACTGCAGCATGCTTTCCATTCGTGCCTCATCAAAATAAGTTGTTACTGTACATTGGTTTAGTTTTTTTCTTGTATAAAAGCTTTAAAAGTTTATTTGATCTATAAAGCTGTGCCTTAAGACATCTAGCAAATATGGGTCATTCAATAGAGTTGTTGAAAAACACATAATAACATAATTTTTCCACATGGCAAAATAAATTGTGAATCTGAAATAAATAATTTTTTTTGCACATTAAATGTATTTCCACACATTAAAACGTATTTCAGAAAAGCCTACTTTTCTGTTTGTATCCAGCAGTCTTGGTTAATATACTTCGGTTTCATGTTGGCGTTATTAACACAAGATTTTGGAGCATTTACGATTACTTCTTAGTTTCTACCAGCAAAAAAAAAAAAAAACAAACAAAAAAACGACTGTGATACTATCAACATAAACTCTGAGAAAACACTTTTAAAATCAACTTTGTCCTACCAGAAGCAAAACAAGATCTAGAGGAACAGCTCAGCGGTACAGTGTACACAACAGGCCCTAGAAGTCTGATCCTCAGTCCTGCCTCTCTGTCTCTCTACCTGCCTCTCTCTCTCTCTCAGCAAACAAAAAGCTAGAGAAAAAACTGCTTAGAAAAAAACAACCACTTGATAAACATAAAAGTGTAAAAGCTTAAGTAAAGCACTGTAGAACAAAATCCTGATGCTTTCCACATCTGACCTATTACAGCTACCAGACACAATCAGACCTGAGTATTTATGTAGTTTGTGAAAGTCTGCATTTTTAATAGAAAAGATAAAATTTAATGTTCTAGAAAGTGTGAACCTGGGTGTCATTCTTACTAATACATATTCTCAATATTCATATACATATCACTAAAAACTGTTTTTCCATCTCAGGTCCACAGCTTATCTTCCGCAACTCCAGAAGACTGTCCACAAACAGGCTGGAGAAACTCCAGATGGAACTCAAGAGATCAAAACTCCTGCTCTCTGCTTCCCTTGGTTATGCTGGGATGCTGGGCAAAGTGCCAGTCCACTGGATGCCACCTACCGAGGGCAGCTCATACACTATGGTAGGTAGTGCTTTCCTTAGCATGCACCCAGCATAGGTCTAACCATAACAACTGTTTAATGACCTAACAGAACCAAAATGATTAGCATAACAAGATGGAGTCGTCTAAGTCATCCATGGCCTTCATTTACTTTGCTTACTTATTACTTTTTAGTGTTTACCACAAGGTTTTGTTATATAGACCAGGCTGGCTTTGAACGCATAGCAATCCTTCTGCCTCTACCTCCTGAGTGCTGGGATTACAAGCCTGTGTCATCATACCTAGCTACAGTGTGTCTAATGACACTGGTGATCATCTGTAAGAAAAGACTGTATTGGGAAAGACTTGTCTCAAAGAATCAGTGTGCAAAAGTCTACAGCCTACCACTTCCAAAGGTTTACAAACATCAGAACCTAGAAACATAGACTTGGTTACAGGCTACAGAAGCGCTGCTGTGATTTTAGCATTGGCTGCCAAAAGGGGGGAGCCATCAAATTTTAGGTGAAGTATGCAGTCACCAGTCATGGTAGGCTTCAACCTTACAATAAGGTTGTATTGTATGTACGCCTTCATAACAATGAAAGAAATGTTTTCCCTGCATTCAGAACCAATGAAACATCTGGAGGATCCCATCTTTAAGATAAAGCAGAGCTTTCCCATCCACCACCTTTGGGAAACCACACCTTTCTCAATCCAAATGCACCATCATATTTCCTTACTCTTTCAGAAACACGCCAAGATACTCTGTATCTTGCATGTGTGTGAAAATGGATTCAGCAATATGTAAGGAAGTTATAATCTCTGGAGTTTACCATCTTATGGAAGAAACAAACACTAAACAAAGAGCAAAGCAAACCTTGACGAGTAAATCCTATGGTGGAGCTCTAAAGGAGCACAGCAGCGATGGAATGAGAAGCCTGAAACAGGGTGCCTGGTTTATATTACAGGCTTCTTGGACTAGCCACACTTAAGAGACCAGAAGAATGGGGTAGGATACAGGGCCAGCTGGGCCAGAAAAAGAGCAAGTGAGAAAGTGTAAGGTCAAGGTGAGACAGCAGAGGGGCTGGAGGCCAGGCTGGCGATGCTTCAACTCCAGTACAAACCCGACTCCCACAGATAATTTTGACCAATTATTTTCCCTTACCCTTAGTGCCCACTGTGTTACTAAAAGTCTATGACTTCTTAATTTTTTCATTTATTTCTTTACTTGCTTTTATGAGGATGGGTGTTTTGCCTGCATGTATGTCTGTGAGCCTGGTGCTTGGAAAGGCCAGAAGAGGCCACTGGATCTCCTGGGCCTGGAACTACAAACAGTTGTGAGCCTCCAAAGGAAGCGAGCCCAGGTCTTCTGGGAGAGCAGCAGGTGTTCTTGTCGAGCTCTCTTTAGCACCAAAAATCCATGTTTTGATTACACATAAATCAATTCACTATTGCTCCAAAAGCAACCCACTAATTGTTCTACTACTATGTGACTGCTGGCAGTCTTCAGTAATACAGAGATCCAATTTCCTAATAGAATCCTACTTGGCTGCCTCTGTCACCACTTTCAAGTCTTTGCTCAGTTCTTCTCACTGAGGACTGCCATGTCCTGACTCGTTTATTTTATGCACAGCCAGCTGTACCCCTTACCTCCTCAGTGTTCTCTTTTCATTCTTCCCATGGGGCTTGTTGTTAATCAGAAGCTTATATTTTCTTATGTACAGAACTGCTAGAGACAGGGACCTCTGTCAGCTTTGTACATATATCTTACAGTAGGGTCTGGCCATAACAGGCTCTCATGAACTACTGCCCAGCAGTGAATCCTTTGTGAGTTCAAAGCCAGTCTGGTCACACAGTGAGTTCCAGGCCAGCCAGTGAGGCCCTGTCTCAGAACAAAAGAAAACAGTAACAAAGAACAATTTCTGAAATAACAAAATAAAATTTAAGATTTGTTTCCAATAATTTCTCTTATATCCTTGGATTGGCTACAAATCTGGTAGCAATGACAGACAAATCAGCAGCAAAACACATTCACAGATAAGTCAAGAATGGTCCAACCTGCCTACTTAATCTCTTTCAACTTTTTTTTTTTTCTCCAAACAATGACAGTAGATATGTTTTCCAAGTACATCAAAAATAAACTTTAAAAATCCTGCCAGGGTGGAGAGAGATCAACAGTTAAGAGCACTGGCTGTTCTTCCAGAAAACCTGGATTTGACTCCCAGTAGCTTACAACCATCTGTAATTCCAGTTCCAAAGGATTCTGTCTTCTGAGGACACTGCATGCATATGGTACACAGACCTACACACGTAGACAAAGCACCCAAATACATAAAAGAAAATGAATATTTTACAAATTCTGCCTTATACTTTTTTTTTTTTCAAGACAAGATTTCTCTGTGTAGCCCTGGCTGTCTTGGACTCACTTTGTAGACCAGGCTGGACTTGAACTCACAGAGATCTGCCTGCCTCTGCCTCCCTGAATGCTGGGATTACAGATGTGAGGCACCAAGCCTAGCTCTTCACTTTCATTTATCTTTAAAAGTCTGAATTTAACAGCCAGGCAGTGGTAACACATGCCTTTAATCCCAGCACTCAGGAGGCAAAGACAGGTGGATCCCTGAGTTCATGGACAGCCTGGTCTACAGAGTTCTGGAACAGCCAGGGCTACACAGAGAAATTCTGCCTTGAAAAACCAACCAACCAACCAACCAAATAATAATAATCATAATAATAATAATAATCATCATCATCATCATCATCATCATCATCATCATCATCTGGATTTACCAATTAACTTCTATGAAGAATAAAAATATAAATGAACAATGTAAAAATCAGAAATTCACATGTAACTGTCAATAGTCTACCAGACTGTGCAGTTTCCAGGCTCACTATTTTTTATTTTTTATTTTCTTTTTTTTCCTTCCTTTCTTTCTTTCTTTCTTTCTTTCTTTCTCTCTCTCTCTCTCTCTCTCTCTCTCTCTCTCTCTCTCTCTCTTTTTGTTGTTGTTTGAGACAGGGTTTCTCTATGTAGCTTTGGCTGTCCTGGAACTCACTCTGTAGACCAGGCTGTCCTCAAATCAGAAACCCACCTTCCTCTGCCTCCCGAGTGCTGGGATTAAAAATGTGAGCCACCATCCCTAGCTTAACTTTTCATATTAAATGTATCCACCCATTCATGCTACTTATTTTATCTAAAGTATGGCTTCTGTTACAGTCACAGAATCTTCATTCCAATGTAAGCCTATTTAGTTTTCTCTCTCATATGAAAAAAATTAACATGATTTTTGCAAAGAACTATATCAATCTCTTTCACAGACAAAGATACTAATAAATAGTTAACCTCTGAATTCTGAAATGTGTGTTGGGAATATCCACAGCATATGCTTATGGAAATAATTATACACAAGGTAACAATTTAATGAATTTTGAATGATGGTATTATCAAAATCTCTAAGAAGTACAACCAGAAAGAATATAGACTCTTAGCTGTGTACAGTGGCACATGCTTGTGATCCCCAGCACTTGGGAGGCAGAGGAAAGCAGATCTCTAAGAATTAGGCCAGCCTGGTCTACAAAGGAAGTCCAGAACAGTCAAGGCTACACAGAGAAACCCTATCTCAAAAAACCCTATCTATTTATATCTATATCTCTCTATATATATTCTTAGTTAGATTCAAAACTATACATAAAAACACCAGCATGCATGAAATAATATTTTGAATAGATATTCCTAGGATCTTCAGTTTAAGACAGAAAATAAGTATGAGTACAAAACACATACTTTGTATAACATACTTTGTACTCAAAGTCATAATTTAAGGAAAATAACAAATAAAAGAAAAAGGCTTGCATAATTCATCCAGGTGTTAATAGGTAAAAACAGAGATGAAGGAAACTGGTAAGCTCTAAGAGAAACTAGAGATGATAGATGTAATTAATTAGGCTTTTAAAAGCTCTGGTTGAATATCAGAAAGGAATATAAGTTACAATATTCACTAAAATATGACTGAAAAACTTAACAATATCAGATAGATCCACAAGATCATATATTAATGTCCAAGGTTACTCAGTTAACAGTGGTTTCTATGAGATGGGAAATGGCCATCATTCTTAAACTCCCTCAAAACTGGTTCAATTCAATTTTAAAAATCTAAGATTATCAAAAAAATGCTTCCTCTCACACAAAGTTCTGCCAACCACATCGTCTTGAGAAAAAAAAGATTGCCTAAGCAGGGTCAAAACAAAAATTTTAAATATTACCTTCATGAAAACTATTTAAATTGATCTTTTAAAAGCCTCTATCATTGCTTTAAGTGTCTAAAATACCAGAAATAAACTTTTATACTAAAATATTTCAATTGTCTAAAATGCTGCAAGAGAACGTAGACAGAAAATCTTTATCTACAGTTTTTATTTAACTCTCTTTCTTCTCACTAAATGTATGTTAACAAAAAACCCTCAAATGATCTAGACAAAAGCTTTTAGCTCAACACATAATTGCAAGAAAATTACAATAATTGTACCAATTAAAATAATCTTGAATGAACAGTATGTCATCTTAATGTTCCGATGGTTTATAGAGGGATCTACTTAATTAGCTGAAATTGCTTTCCAGTGTTAGTATCAAATGTCATTTGTTAAAAGTTGAACAATTTAGAAAATAATTTAACAAAGCAATTTTACCAAACACCAAGAACCAACATTTTCTTTTTCAGCTGAATAAAGCAAGCAGATGTGTCATCAAATTGCTATAAAAATAAATGAAGCTTTTTATGGATTAAAAAATAAATTTTACTACTAGCGTTAAAAATACTATTTTTCTGATTGTTTTCACCAAATCAGATTTCTTTAATAAAATAAATGAATATCAATTATATACTGCTTGCCTTTTGTCGGCTGTAAATAAAACTTTTTTATTATTCAAATGACAAGCACCGACAAACACATTGGGTAAGTAGAAACAGACATCTAAATTGCTAGAACATCTTCCAATAGATGGCTTTTCAATAAGTGGAGCAAACTGTCTTTCTACAGTTGTTCATTGCAAATTATTTTACTTAATTACTTTAAGTAAACTTCCTTATGAATTTTCAGATTGTCTTCTACATTATCTTTTTCTCTTTGTTGGCTAACTACAGACACTCTCTGTAAGTATTTATAGACACATAAGTCGTATTTAAAAAGAAAAGCATCTCAGCATCACCCTAAATCCAGTCTACTCTCAGATGGCAAGACCATCAGGGGCTGAGCTCTACAGTAACAGGTTGGTTAAATCATAGAAGAAAGTTGGCATCATCTCATTTTACCTCTAATATATATTATTCTATACTGAAGTGATCAAAATAAAATATTCTCCTAGAAACATTTACTCCAATTTATATTCATTATATCATTAAAAAAGCACTTCCCAGTTCCCAAATAATTCTTTCACAATATTCTATTCCCCTCCCTTTTTTTTTTTTTTTTTTTTTTTTTTTTTTTTTTTTTTTTTT